>NW_027656249.1:0-125295 GCF_964235325.1 Thermobia domestica | reverse complement strand
CTTCAAAGGCAAATTAGTCCCCACAAAAACCTGACATTTCGCTTTAGATGCCTTTCAGAATCTCAATAGTAGAAACCAATTTACTTCGGTCCACATAGTGTGTTACTGGTGACTGGCCGTATAGTTGGAAACAAAGAGAGTATGTTTACTGTTTTTTTTTTTTTTTTTTAATCCGGAAAACCTGAATGGGATCTAGAGGTACACTAGCTAACCTATGTTATTTTATTAAGTTAGTTATTAGCAAATTAAAAGAGCTTTAGCAACATCTTATTTTATACTCCTCTATTCTTTCATACACATATCAAACTCTGGTAAAGGTTACAGAAATTACACTTCTAGTTGCTTCAAAGCGTTAGCCAAGAAAGATATGATATTTCATTGATAAGAAGACAGAGAAGTAGTGTTCGGGTTAGAACGTTTTTTTTTTTTAAATACGAGGACGAGTCAAAAATTATCTACACTTTCGTCATAACTTTTCTTACATCGTACACTTTGTCTTCTGTCCTCGCATATTTTATTGTTATACTGTTGTGGTAATGCTCTGAAAGTGTGATCTTAATTCCTCCATTTTTTTGCCTTCTGTGGCAGATATCTCATGGCTGCTTCATTAGAATTTTGCACCAAAGAGAAACAACGAGCAGTGATCCGATTCCTCTGGTTGGAGGGTGTCAAAGGGTCAGACATTCATCGCAGACTATCATCGCAATATGGAAGAAGTACACTATCACGTAAAACTGTATTTTTGTGCCTCGAGAAATTTAAAAATGGTTGAACAAGTGTAACGCATGAGGAGGGAGCAGGACGGCCATCAACCTTCAGTACAGATGACAATATTCAGCAAGCTCGAGAGATGGTTCTGGCGAATAGGCGAATCACTTATCGATGAGGTAGCAGCCCGGACCTAGCTCCATCTGACTTTCACTTGTTTGACACACTCAAGGATGCTTCGCGTGGTCGCCGATTTGCCTCAGATTTACACGTGCAAAATGCGGTGCAAAAGTGGCTTCACGACCAACCGAAAACCTTTTATTTGGAATGAATACGTAAGCTCGTTGACTGTTGGGTCAAGTGCATTGATAAGCAGGGAGATTACGTAGAAAAATGATGTGCACAGCACAACCCTAGCTTCATGTAAATAAACTGTAGAATGAAAAGTGTAGATAATTTTTGACTAGCCCTCGTATTGAAAAATAAATGAAATTAGACCTTAGACTAGCATTTGAATACAATGTGAGTTAGGAACTTAACATTTATGTGAAATGAAGTTGTTGCGTTTTTGACGTAAAAATGAAGCTTTGCTTAGTGGAAAAAGATTAAAATTTTACCGCTTAAAACTAAGGGTATTAGTACATTAATTAAATGTCTACTTTTATTTTCAAGCAAAAAAAGAAACACTTTGATATTTATCGGTGTTACTTTCCTGACGTGCTACCACTGCTCTATGGACTATGAAATCCTTATTCCCTGTCTTTTGATGGCATCACGAATTCAGCACTTCGGGCCTGAAATGCTTTCTATCATCTCACTTTGACGATACAACGTAAGGGTGGAGGAGAAGAAGAAGATATATAAAAATAAATAGAACTTAATAACTCTTGAATCACCCGACTGATCTCGATCAAAGTTTCAACATAGATGAGGTTCGGGCTTGGAATGGTTTCTATCATTTCACAGTCGGCGGATCTTACGGGAGGGAGAGATGTATAAAAATTACCAAAATTGACAGATATTAGTGACTAATCCATAGTTTTCAGGGCCACTAAGATGAACAATGACATTTGTGATGCCGTTTAAACCCAAATTCAGTCTGCAGCTTGGAGGTGAGGCAAAAGGAAATATAAAAATGATCGAAAATGAGCGCGAATCCATAGTTTTCAGGGTCACTGAGATCAAGAATGACACTTCCGATGCCGTTTAGATCCAAATTCAGCCCACAATAGTAATATTTAATTTTCACTGTCATTTTTACCAAACACATAGTAATATTTAAGTTTTACTGTCATTTTTACCAAACACATTGTAGTATTTAATTTTTACTGTCATTTTTACCAAACACATAGAAATATTTAATTTTTACTGTCATTTTTACCAAACACATAGAAATATTTAATTTTTACTGTCATTTTACCAAACACATAGTAATATTTAATTTGTACTGTCATTTTTACCAAACACATAGTAATATTTAATTTGTACTGTCATTTTTACCAAACACATAGTAATATTTAATTTTACTGTCATTTTTACCAAACACATAGTAATATTTAATTTTTACTGTCATTTTTACCAAACACATAGTAATATTTAATTTTTAGTGTTATTTTTACCAAACACATAGTAATATTTAATTTTTACTGTCATTTTTACCAAACACATAGTAATATTTAATTTTTACTGTCATTTTTACCAAACACATAGTAATATTTAATTTTTAGTGTTATTTTTACCAAACACATAGTAATATTTAATTTTTACTGTTATTTTTACCAAACACATAGTAATATTTAATTTTTACTGTTATTTTTACCAAACACATAGTAATATTTAAGTTTTACTGTTATTTTTACCAAACACATAATAATATTTAATTTTTACTGTCATTTTTACCAAACACATAGTAATATTTAATTTTTACTGTCATTTTTACCAAACACATAGTAATATTTAACTTTTACTGTCATTTTTACCAAACACATAGTAATATTTAATTTTTACTGTCATTTTTACCAAACACATAGTAATATTTAATTTTTACTGTCATTTTTACCAAACGCTTAGTAATATTTAATTTTTACTGTCATTTTTACCAAACGCTTAGTAATACTTAATTTTTACTGTCATTTTTACCAAGCACACGATATGAGGAGTTGTGCATTTAAAGTTTTTTTTTTCAACCCAGCGAAGCGGATAATCAATAATAATTGAATTGTAAATAGAAAGAACATCTTAAAGCCTGTATTTTTTACATTGACAAAATGGTTTGTAGGATATTCATGCATAGGTTAAAAATGTAATTTAGGATTTCGTGACTAAGTGGTTAGCATACGCGCCTTTGGCGTCGGAGATACGAGTTCGTTTCCCGGCGGAAACTCATGTGGTTCGGATTCCATGTTAATCAGTAGATCCCGTCTCATATAGCCTAGCTACTGAAAGGGACGTTAAACTCAAAATCAACTCAAATCAAAATGTGAGTTAACACATAAAATACTTCTTTTAATAGTTTGCATTTTTTATCTAGATCAGTGGTTGCCAATCTGAAGTGCGCAAGGTATTGACAGAAATAAATTACAGATATTAAATTAAATACTGCTCAAATGCTAAGTAACTGGTGAGTAAGAACTATGGTTTTATTAAAAACTAAATGCTAAATAATGCTGCACTATGAGGGCATGGAAATAAGTATAAATTAGTGAAATCCCTACACTTGAACTAAGGCGAAATGGGACAAATATGATTTTTCTCCATAAAATAGTACAAAACGAATTTAATTGTACGGATCTCATATCAACATTAAATTTTCATGTCCTGACACTTAAAACTCGTGCTAATAACTGTGGTCTGTTTTATTGCAAAAAAGCAAGGACCAACGTATTATTGCATTCACCAATTTGGAGAATGTGTTCTACTTATAACAAAATATGTAACAAACATAAAGAAATTGACATCTGCAATATGGACTCTATGTTTAAGAAAACTATTCTAAATGCATTATGTAATACACCAACACTATAATTGGGCTTATGCCTGTTGTGTTGGTGGCAAATAAATAAATTATTATTATTATTATTATTATTATTATTATTATTATTATTATTATTATTATTATTATTGTTGTTGTTGTTGTTGTTATTATTGTTGTTGAAGATTTGATAATTCATTTCTTCATCTGAAATCTCAGAAGGGTGCAGGTAAAACCACGATCAACAAACGGGGGTAAGGTATTCAGGGTTTAAGAATGGGTCACAAGTTAAACATGGTGGGAAACTACTTGTCTAGGGTGATTTAACTTTGGTATTCCCGTTTAACTTTGGTATCCCGTGGCTTTCGATAATTCAGCATAAACACTAATTTGGCACGGCCGTGGTCCCTAACGCGGAGGATTAAAGAGCATCTACTGTTTAAGAGAAGTTGATTGTATTATATTTTTAACGTCCCACGATTCTGCCTTTAGGTTTTTGGCTGAAGAGTGATGATGAGAAATAAATGAAATGAACACTACTAGGACAATTTAAAACATAATACCTATTTTCTGAGCGGGATTTGAACCTACGATTGACAGGTTTTGAAACAGCTAACCTAATTTCTAATGGCTAGACAGTACATGGAAGCTGAGTTTGATTAAATTAGCCACCTTTGTTGGATATTTGTACGACTAGATAAATTGCATTGTGTCAATATACCAGTGATTTGATTCTAATACGTTAATTAAATCCGAACATGACTCAATTATCTCTCACTTCTTGGCACGAAGAGGGTCTTAGTTCGACCCTAGTCGTGTGAAATTAATCATGTTGCTCTTACTTTATGCAATGTATCATTTCCCCTTTGTCAACTTCTAGCAGAATACTCGTTCTTCGCACGGAGAGAATACGTTTCACTTTTGGACGTAAAGGGGTGAATTTGGATTCAAACGACATCGGAAGTGTCACTGTTCTTCTCAATGACCCCGACACTAGTTGAATTGATTCTGAGTTTAAAGTCCCTTTCACGAGCAGCGAGGCTATATGAGACCGGACATACTGCTTAACGTGAAATCCGAACCACATGAGCTCCCGCTGGGGTTCAACACTAATGTTGGTCATTTTCGATCATTTTTAAATTTCTTCTTCCTCTCCTTCGCCGAAGTTTCACCGTCACAGTGTAATGATAGAAACCACCCCAGGCTCCAATCTCATCTATGTTGAAAATTTGATCGAGATCAGGTGGTTCAAGACGTGGGAAGTCACAAACACAGTCATTGTGGCAATTATCTCCTGCTTTATGCACGCTTGTAGTTGGTCTAGTGGTCAACGCACTCGATTTTTGAACAGGTGCGCGTTCGATTCCCATGGAAGGGCATGGAAGGCACGGGAGCAGGAAAATTCGGTGTAAGAAAATTCGGTGTAGGAAAATTCGGTGTACAGAAAATTCGGTGTACGGAAAACTCGATGTGGGGAATGTTAGGTGTAAAGAAAGATTCGTTATAATAGGCCGTAGGAATTTATTAAAAACTCAAATTTGAGGATAAATGAGCGTATTAGTTTTAAGTTCAAATTTTGTGTAGAGCGTACTTTTACTGTCTACTATCATTTTTACTGTTTACTGTCTACTTTATATTGCTTTATATTGAACTGTGTTCCTGAAATTATTTGAATTCTAGATTTCGACGGTTTTTAACATTTTATGGCCCTTATATGACAAGAAATTTGTTTTTCGATGTCCGTTCTTGTGATTTAGCGAAGCGGCCATCGCTACCAATCGACATTTAATTTAAAACTTAAGTTTTTATGCTGTTTTGGAGGATGTCTCCAAGAATTTTCTACTTCCAAAAAAATTTAGGTTACTGGACGGGTAAAGTTGAAAATTGTAGATTTTTCAAAAATGTTCAGACGATTTTATGTCTATTTTATAAATAAATATTTAAATCTAAATTCTTCAAAAATGACAGTTTATTTGTTACTCAAACGTGTAAAAATAAATGCCTCAACTAAAGTATCTACGCCTGATTGGAGGAGAATTCAATAAGGAGTCAATAGGGCTGCAGTACTTGCTTACCTTAACTTAAGGCAAACAAACTAAAGTATCTGATTGGAGGAGAAGTCAACTATTTGTATAACTATTATCTGATAAAACCATCCTGCTTTATATTGCCCTTTCCACTGACTTTTTTGATCACTATATTTTTTGGCATCTTACCTATGTATATACAGAGTGATTCTTTCAAAACTCACGGATTTCATTTAGCTCTAGAATTTCTAACTGAAGTCCGATTTTCATGCGGTTTGCTGCAAATCATCAAGGAAGGATGGGAGATTTATGGGACTATGTTTACTGGTTTAAATTCATCCGGCAGGCCGCAAGAAAAACAGCAAATATTCGCCATTGTACGTTACAGTTCGAATGAAATATTGGATATTTGAAGCAAAATTGAAGACTACAAATTAAGTGTTAGTGGTAACACACATAAACCATATGTTGAATAGAGATTTCTTGGGTGACTTAGAGTCAGTAACTGACATCTTCCACAACATCCGCCAGCGAGATCCGAGGCTTCCCTGTCTTCCTCAAAAGCGATCCTGTTTCCTGCAATTTATTCACTAACGACCATGTGAGGCAAAGTGGTGTTTTAGTTGTTCCTATAACTATTCTCTGAAGTTATAGTTGTAATTGTTTTATTTCTGACAAAAAGTGTCAGCTTCATTGTGTGATGAAAAGTAGTTTATAGTAATACCCCGCAAAAGACATGAAAGAGGTATTGGACTCAAGGCAAAAAATAAATTTGCTTTTCTTGAAATAGGTAATAACATTTTATTCGTTACATTTTATGGTTTCCGTTTTCACAATATGAAGTTTCGTAAGTTATCGTAAGTGGTAATATTCAATATTTATTACACCGATTCTACCTTACACCTAAATTTCCCCACACCGAGTTTTGCGTACACCGAATCTACCTTACACCTAAATTTCCCCACACCGAGTTTTCCGTACACCGAATTTTCCTACACCGAGTTTTCTTACACCGAATTTTCCTACACCGAAATTTCCTACACCGAATTTTCCTAGACCCGGAAGGCACTACAGTACTTACGACACCACTTTAAACTCCAGGCCTTTCTCTATATAGCCTCGCTGCTAACAAAAATGTAATTTATCCGATAGGAGTATAAACCTGAGAGATGGAACCAGACATTTAAATATTGTATTGGTACAGCATGGTAGCATTTTATTATTATTATTATTATTATTATTATTATTATTATTATTATTATTATTATTATTATTATTATTATTATTATTATTAAAACTTGAAGAGGTTTATCATTATCATTGGGAATCGGACAAAATCATCTAAGATCCAGTTCCTGCTACACCTGTGCCGGTGACTTTGGAGCAGGTGGAAGAATCACCTATCGGTTGTAGTGGGTTGAATCACCCGTCTGTTGGCTTATCATGTGGGAAACACGCAAGTAGCGTCTAAAACAATTTACGTCAATGGCCTTGACTCTGCTCAATGGCTATGTTTATGCGTGGAAAAAGGTTTACAGCAATCAAAGTGAAGTGAAAATTGGAATTTCTCGTGTTACAGAAGATGAAAAAGTATGTGTCAAGCAGGTGTCTGACCTTGTCCAGTGATTGTTTTTGTACAAAATCCCCATGAATGATGTAGCTAATGTTAGTTTGATGTCAGACTCATTAAGACATGTGGGAATCTGATTCTATTTTAATTTTGAGATACGATCATCAGTGATTGTCCTGGGTCTTCCCACTACGAAGAAAGTTCAGGTAGTGTAGCTTCCTGAAGTCTTAGTAGATTGTGAATCAAGGAGACCGGGTTCTGTTCCTGGCATTACATTCACAAAGAGGTCTTTCAGGTGCTTCTACACACTATCATCACCATAGGTATTCTGCCAATATTGGAAGATCACTTGCAGCAATTGACAAGCTTCCATGGTCAAAGGGCGCTGATTTCTCTGCAAATTTGGGAGGGGGGAGGCATTCAGATGCAGAAAGCATATGTGAGGATTTTAAAATAAATTGCATTCAAATTATTGCCAAATATTGTAAATTTGCAAATACAATAAGAAGGCCCACATGAGCTTTTAGGGGTCTCGGTCCCCCTCGGCCCCCCGGGATCGGCACCCTTGACCATAATCCACAATTTCTACCAACCTCTTTGTCTTCACCTACGATTTTGCTGTTTTGATGTAGTCTATTAAATGTAGTCTCCTTCGCCCTCTCCCTCTCTTTCCTGCCACTATACTCTCTAGCACGTCCCTCATGATATAGTTCGTTCTCAACCAATATCCCAACCAGTTTCTCTTCTCCTTCTTAATGATATCTTAAATTGTTCTTTCTTCGCCCATCATCTCATTTGTTTTCCCCTCAACCCAGCTAATTCTATCCATTCTTCTCCACATCCACATTTCGAAAGCTCCCAATCGTTTTCCATAATTTTTGCGTAATGTCCATGTTTCTACTCCGTACAGCAAGATACTCCACACGAAGCATTTCATCAGTCTTTTCTTAACTCTTTATTCAGGGTTCCGCAAAATAGCATTTTCTTCCTCCGAAAGGCTTCTTTCGCCATTCCTATTCTTGCTTTTACTTCATGTTCACATTTCATATCATCACTAATAGTACTACCCCGGTATCGAAAACAAGTCAACTGTTCTATTTTTTTTTCAACCTACTTCTATATTTGACATCGATCACTTTGTTGCAATTACGCCCGTAACGAGAACATTAAGACAGTGGAGAGCAGGGGCGGATCCAGGGGGGCGATCGCCCCCCAGAAGGGGAAACGTTCTTATTTTATAAATATAAATAAAACCCATCCCAAAGTTTGGAGCCCTTAAAAGTAGCAGTATGACAACCCACCGCCCCCGCCCCCAGAAGTCGGTCCTGGGCCCGCCCCTGGTGGAGAGAATTCCTTTGGGAAGAGGGAAAAGGGGAAAGTTACTTGAGATCCTGTTACATTCTTGCTGAATATGAAGGGTTATGCTTTACCAACAAACAAGACCTTATCTCTTTGTGTCCGTCCGACTGGATGACAAAAGATCTAAAGAACTATTTGGTGGCGCGCCATTGATTTTGACCAAAAAGTAGAAGATCACAAGTTAGGAATCGCATTCGTGGGCGGAAGTAATCCATCCACCGGAAGTGGCAGAAGTCTACCATTTCCGGTTTTAACGGTGAACTCTATACAGCGAAAATGAGGTGGTGAGGTGATTTTAGTTTAGCGTCCCGTTCAGCAGCGAGGCTATATGAGACGTGGACCTACTGATTAACGTGGAATCCGAACCACATGAGCTCCCGCCGGGAATTGAACCCGGGTCTCCCACGCCAAAGGCGCGTACGCTAACCGCTTAGCCACGAGGGAGCTCTACAGCGAAAATGATATTAGACAAGTAGAACCGGTCTCTTGTAATATATTGAGTCTCCCAAAAGTACATTTTATTACTATTCTTAACTCTACAACTTCCGGTTTCAATATTAATGTACACAACCAAATGCGATAAGAGGCAGGTACCATCTTTCCTCTTAACCCGCAATTGAAACCCAAACTGGCATAAATCAACCACTTCCGCTTTTAACGTTGATCACTATAAAGTTAAAACGGTAATAGATAGCGAGAACTGGTTTTCTGAAATCAAGTAAGTGTCCTAGAAATACATTCTATCTCCATTGTTCCACTGTAATCTATCTACTAACCACTTCCGGATTCCGTATTAATAGAAGAAACATCACACCATAGAAACCAAACTCCTTCACGTTGTGTACTCGTGACATTGCTACTTTCTTTTCTTTCTGCTCCCGCCAGGTGAACTTTGTGGTGGACAAACACCGTGTGCGTGGGTTTTCTCGGGGTTCTCCCGTTTCCTCCCACTTTCTTCCTTCCACCATTTCATTCATTACTCATCATCACCGTCTCCTTTAGCCTAACCGGCCGACGTAAAACTCAAAAATTTCATTTTTTTCTTTTCTTTCTTTAAGGACTTCCAAATCTTAAAGAGGCCTATTATAAAAATCGGTTTTGATAGAAAACACTAAAGCTTTTAAGTGGGAAACGGAAGATGAGGGAAATGCATTGTTCTGAGGAGACTGAAGGTGGTATGCATTGTAAATTTGTACTCCTCCTCTCCCCCTAAAAAATAAAGTAATTTTACATACTCATTCTTAATTTGCAACTAAATTGAACTAAGAAATGTCAGGTTATTGCTCCGGTGCGACTTTTTATAAAAATCAAGAAACATCTTTCTTGAAGTATTTAACTTCGTGCACAGATAAAGCAAACCTGAACCATCACAAATTCCAATGAAATCGTAAGTATAATTGCGCTTCTTATATGCAGTGGAAAAGCTCTCTGACTGTGTAAAACCGGTGTTCTGTGTTCTGCAACCGGTGTTCCCAGGAAAGGTGAAACTTATAAATAGAATCTTTATCTATTGTAAAAATAAATAATTGTTGATAACTGTTTGTTATTGCTGTTCTATCCCAAACGTTGTTAATGACTGCGTGTAAACAAATGGCAAATATAGCCAAGATCAGAGCTTCTCAACGTGGGGATCGCGATCCCTATAGGAGTCGCGAGAGGGTTTCAAAGGGGTCGCGAAGATAAGCAGAAGAGATAAATATAATTAGAATCTAATACCGAAAAATATTTTAAAATTTTATTTTGAATTTGGCTTTGTTATGCATATTTTTATTTTTATACACTTTGTTAAGAATAACAAAAAATAGGTCTACTAAACATTTTCATCAAGTACAGATTTGTTTAAAAATCAATTTAAATGAAAGAGGTACGAAATGAAACTAATGAGAACTGAATATTGAAATACCAGGAAAATGCAAATTCAACAATTAAAATTGAAAGCTAATGAGATACCTGAGCATGGTGTGATTTCACTATGTTAATGCGGCAATGTCCGGTTAAATTCTCGTAATGCACATTATCAAATCCTTAAAAGTAGTCAATAACTTTTTTAACAACTGTCCAAAGTCAGTAACGAAAATTGCAAATAACTTTATTTTTTTTTATCATATGACTGAAAATTAAGGGAGTTATGAAGTTTAAAAATTTTCAAACTGCCTCTATTTTGAAACAGTATAACTGATCGGATTCAATATTTGTAATATGAATTAACTGATCAAATTTGATTCTAACCCTTTATTTGGCCTTATTGCTCCTGAGCAACACGAAGGTTCTATATTTTTCCCCACGAGCATATTTATTTTTACGCTCAGATATCTTCCAAAAATTATACAGATATTATAAGGGGGTCGCTCACAAAAGGGTGTGATAAAATAGGGGTCGTGATAGGAATTATGTTGAGAACCACTGGCCTAGATGAAAAGCTTGTACGGGAATTTCAGAAATCTCTCTCTCTCTCTCTCTCTCTCTCTCTCCCAAACGTGAATGTCTCTCTCTCTCTCTCTCCTGACACAAACAGTCGCTAGTTTGAACTACATGCGAGGGGGCATCCAAAAGTAGATACTCAGACATTTGTAATATATACACAATTGAGTCGATTTTGAGTTTAACGCCCCTTTCAGCAGCGAGGCTATACGAGTATAACACAGGACCTATTGATTAACGTGGAATCCGAACCGTTCGGATATTTATTTGGTGAGAAGTTATTCCTGTTTATTTGGTGATTATTCCTTCTTTTGCAGGTGGTGAACCATGCCGTTAACAGCTGGGGAACGCATTCAGATCGTCAAACTGTAGAGTGAGAGAGGTGCCCGTGCAGTAGCAGCCAATTTCAAACAGCGCCATCCACAATGTCTCCCTCTGTCACATCTGGAGCACATTGTGTAGTAAGTAAACATAAATTGTCATTGTCCATAACTTCTCACCAAATAAAAATACATGAAATCCTGATTTGACATCCTGAGCAACTTTCTAGCTTAAGGTCATGTATCACATGACCCACCTATGGTTTGAAATAAAAAAATGAAATTCAAGATGGCGGCCGTCCGCGAACCATAATTCAAAAGGTTTGCCCCTATAGATACACCTCATTGACTTGATCCCTAGTCTTCCGTTGCAAGCACTGCTATCGGCTGAAGGAATTCCACTCGCTTTCTCTCGGTTAGCAACAGCTGAACCCTTATTGGCTCAATGCGTGGGTGTGTGAGTGTGTGTGAGCTTTAGTTCGCATTTTTGCCACGGCTCAAGACATTTTGGCAGCACAATAGCACTATTGTATATTTCCTATATCAAGTTCAATATAAATACATCCGTACTAATTTTAATAGGGGCGGTAGGGCGCTTTTGAAACACCTTGTATTTTAACTATGATACTACAAATTGTTGACAGGCCTAACGAAAAGCAGCACCATATTCCCTAAGCCCCTTATAGTTAAGTAAATACATATAAATAAGCAATATGCAAATAATCAATTCTTGCGGTCAGTCCTTGAAATTAAAGTTCCGACCGGAATGATTCTGAGGAAATGCCTATTATTTGCAAGAAGATTTGGTCAGTCCATCACACCTACACTTATCTTCCATGGCATCAAAGGGGAGAAGGAAGCTGGGAGCGGAACCAGTTCGCGACACGTGTGACCTTGAAGTTCACGTATGTGTGATTCAATGAAGCATAAGAGAAGCTCCCAGACGCATACGTGAATGTTTTTATTCTTTTTCATTCTTTTGCTGGCTGAAAATTAAAAGAAATATATATATATCTGCACACAGCATCCTGGTTGGAAATCGTACGTGACAGGTCATGAACAATTTCTAAAAAAGAACAAGTACATAAACAAAAGAACTTGGAAAGAATTTTGATTATGTTGCGCATTCACCACTGTTCAGAAGTGTTTAAATCAATTTATCTTTATCTTTTTCATACATTGTTTGTTATACACACAGCCATTCTAGTTTTTATAACACAATTATAAATAGTCAAAAGTTCTTTAACACTATTGAGAATGACGTCATTCTTAAACAAAGTAAAAGAAAATCAACCGTGTGATGTAATATATTGGACCATCTCTCTTCCTCTGCGAAGAAAGAAGACAAAACATAGGTTCAAACATTTTCAGTGCAAGCTCTGGAACGAACGAAACTGGATTTTCTACTGATAAGACTGAAATATCTTGCTTAAGAGTCGGAAGGAGTCAAGTGACCTTGACAAATCGAAGATATCGCAGTGCAAAGTGTTTCCTTATTTTGGCAACAGATGGGGTTGTTGCTGAAATGCCGTCAAAGCAAATGGCACCCCTCCTTTTCCTTCGTTTTCCCCTGCATGTGGTCAAAGTTGGACAGCGCAGGAGGGGGGTGGTTACGGATGTAAATGGGACAGAGGAGTGAAATTCCTTTCTTTTGGCTAAAAGAGAAACAGAACTGAAGAAAAAATAAATACAGAGATATTGTAAGAGGGACCAACATGATATCAGCCGTCAGCCACTCAAATATCTACAACAGTCACAAACATACCATAGAGAACTAAAGTACTTGTCGCTTGTCTCTTTCTCAAAGGATTCTACCTATGGTAAATAACGCGGGAATAGTGCAGGAAGAGTCTGATATAAAATAAAGAACCATGCAAATATTAAAAAAAAAACAAAAAAAAAACCCGGGAGAGTCGATATTCTAATTTATTTTGGGCCTTCGTGGTTAAAAAAAAAAAAAAAACTTGGAATTGAAAGGCAGAAAACCCAGACAAAGATCTGAAATGTATTGGCAATGTGACTCTTTTTTAGTGGAATCCATTTCTTTATTTTCTTTTCAAAATATGATCACCAGATTTACCCTCTGTCTCGCCTTCACATTCGAATGGTCCTGGGATCGATACCAGTAGCTGACCATCCTGAATTTTTCTATTCAACAGGAAAGGGGCGCAATGTTACATTTAGCCTTGGGTACCGGCTTAGAAGGACAGGAGGGAGCATATGCTCTGCTTGGTATTGGTTTTTATTTGGGGAAATAGACCACTTCATTAACAATAGAATTAAAAGATGTGTCACCTTCTTCAGGAAGGTACACTCATGTCCAAAATTATTGTCGCATGTCCATAAATATGTTGTTGTAGGAATATAATTTGATAACGAATTCACCCGGTATTTCTTATAATGTTAGTATGTGTACAATCGGCAGAGACACGTATGCAAGTTTCATGTCAAAAGAGGAGTAAATAAGAACAATAAAACGAAAATAAAACTTTCGTGTCCATTTAGCAACATTATGATTTACTCATTCTAATTTTCGTATTTATAAATATTTTCCTATGAAATTTACCATATATACATTTCCCGATTATACACATAGTATCAGTATTAAAAATACCCAGCAAAATCAGTATTACATTATATTACATGAAGACAGTTATAGATATGCGACAATCATTTTGGAGATGAGTGTACAAGGACGTAACAGGTGTTTGTTTCAAACATTGAATAAGTGTTCGTATACATTGAACTTATTTCCTGACGTCATAGAACTAAGAACTGTCACAGAGCGACGTAAGTCCGGCGACAATACAATATTTCATTTTTACTTTCATACTTTGCAATATATCTATTTATTTTAAAAGCAAATTTTAATGTTTTTATTTTCAACTATTTTATCCTAAAATAAATACTAGCCTTTAACCAGCCCTTATTTCCCTGGTTGCATATCACTTTAGGATTTGGAAAATGTGTCTAACGAATAAAAAAAAATGATAAAACACCTTTTAAAGACATTCTTTTGTTAATCAATTCGCACTAAAAAGTTAAAAATAATCTTATTTATGCAAGCCTAAATAAAAAGAATGGGGCGCGTCATTTTAAGAATTTATAAAGTAACTGTATGTAAGCCTATATTAGAGCGCATCCCATTTTTTTTTTTTTTTTTTTTTTAAGTCATGCATAACCAAAATTGTTTTCTACTTTTAAGTGCGACTTGATTAATGAAAGAATGTCTTTAAAATGTTTATTAGTATGTTTTTCTATTATTATTGTTAATGTTTGCATCCTTGGCATAGGATGTTTATTTTGGTAAGGTACCGTATGGTGCGTTTCTATACTACTAGGGTATATAAAAATTTAGTTTCCTATGCGATACATTAAACAGCACTTTAAAAAAAAAAAACTACCGAATATAGAGTATTTCTCCGCTAATAAGAGGGAGACAGATTGAGGATACCAAACACCCCTACCATTGATTGAGAAATATTTCGGTGTCGACACTGATGAACAACATTTACATTTGAATTTGAATGTTTTATGGGCTTTAGGCAATTGATTCAGACCGGGATACATGGGGGACAGAATGTTGGAAGCAAGTAGTCCAGTCCCTAGTTTGAATGCCTGGAATGAGTAAGGACTCTTCCCTCCTTGGTAAAACCTGCCGGAATCTGAAGCAATATCAAAGAAACACTCCTTCGAAAAGAGAGGGAGCAAACATGTATAAATAGATAGTCAGAGTCGGATTTAGGTTTCGTGGGGCCCCAAGGTGTTTAAGGTAATTTGGTCCTTTATGTGTCCAGATGAACATAGGCACCCTACATACAGAAATGAACAAACTAGAGATAATTTAGGAAGCAGACTAGCAGAAGGAGCCCCATTAATTACATGAACGTAGGCTACACAGCAGGAAGCATTGTTGCTACGTATATATACATTTTATTTTATTTTTTAATTTTCTTATATTTTAGAAATGTATATCCAGTTTTTCTTTAGATTTTTGGCCCCCAAGAGAGCAGGGCCCTAAGCTATAGCTTGTTTAGCTTATACGTAAATCCGGCACTGTAAACAGTATACACATACAGGCGCGGATCCAAAGGTGGCTATAGAGGCTATAGCCCCCCCCCCCCCTTGACGTTCAGGTATACACTGGATAAAATAGGCTTCAATCCTGTTTACTCTGGATAAAGAGACAAACTATGGTTTAGCTCCTCCCTTGATCATATCCTGGATCCACCACTATATATATATATATATATATATATATATATATATATATATATAATGATTGTGTTTAGTATGTTGTACGATGGAAGCTGATGAAAGAGCTTTATATTATTCTTGATTTTTTGACAGGTAAACAAAGAATATTTCGGGGATTAATCTACTCGATTATTATAATAAGATTATAATAATGTATTTTATTTTTTCTCTTGTATGTATATTCTCAGTCCTGCAGGAAGTTTTCATTTTTTTCTTGGAATAGATAAACGAAGACTTTGGTTCGGCTTCTCCTTCACAAATCTCTGTCGAAAGGTTGACTTTATCGCTACCAACACAAATTACTTCTTCTCATAGAAACCATCTACAAATACACTGTACTGCTGAAACAGAAACCATCAACTAAAGAGGTCATAAATTTTGCCATTCCTCGTGTTTGAAGTTCCCATTCTTCACAATGATTTCCTTTCTCAAGTAGGTTTTCAAAAGGACTAGCTCCCGCTGAGAAGGAAAGTGGGATGAGGAATGACTATAGTGCCATCTAGCAGTTAGACGGCCAAGTACGTGAACACGCAAAAATCTGATTTCTGATTTCTGTAGATTCAATAATGAAGGATATAATTTCTCGTCGATTGTGTAATGAATGTCTTTGGAAACAGCGAAAAAATAGTACAGTAGCGCACAAATACAAAGATAGTACTCCATTCTCAAAAAAGTCCGAAGTTTTTAGCTCTTTTCCTTACTGTAAAAAAACAGAAGACTTTTCCTCTAATTTTGATCATTTTCTTATGGGAATTTGGATTATAATTATCTGTATTTATAAGAAGAAAATATCACGCACAGCTTTCAAATTGCACCTTTAAAATGAGATGCATCATATTGAGTGAGCTATTGAGACGTTTTTGCGAAAGAACGAAATGAAACCATTATTTCCCTAAAAAATGGTTGAGATCCCATGTTAAATTGAACACCAATCTTCCGGCCGCTGTGGCGCACTCCTTCTCCCTCTTAAAGATATATTTTACCTTAATAAATAATAATGTTAGTATTTTTTTTTATTTAATGATAAACATTCTTGCTAAACATTGTAGATGTAAAATAGATTACAATTATTATAAATAATGAGAATAACTTGTTTAAGGTTGTAGCCCGAAGAGCTATGAATCCTACAAATCTGATTCCAAACGTACCAGTTCTTCTATGCTAGAACCAAGAGCCGAACCATCGTATTACATGTGAAATATGTCCCTTTTGCTCTTGCTACGTATAAAAAAATTAAAATTGTTCTTTTCCAGAGCTTCATAGACAGCAAATTTTGCAAGTTTTATTTCATAATGACAAATTTTATGGAGTATGCCCTCTGTTTCCCTTTGGATATTTAAATATATATTTAGTTTTTAATCGTAGGCCAAAGAAGCTCCAGCCCGCCCCCCCTCCCCATTTCTTTTAGGTTAGACCAAATATTTGAAAACCTAACCGAAACTATTTTGGAGCAAATCAGTACGTTTGAGAAAGCTAGTGCCCAAGAAAAGATAGGCCAAAATCTCACATAACTTGGTTTCTGTTTTTACACAAACGAAAATTGTGCATGCACAAACGTGAAGAACAATACACTAACTTTTTTAGACTATTTTGGTGCGAATCAGTGTTAGTGAAGCTGGCGCCTAAACTAGATACGCCAATATCTCACTCCCCGTTGTACACAAATCAAAATTTAGCGTAAGGGTTAAGACGTCAATCAGCGGGGGTGGGAACTACCGTAGACAGACCCCCAACATAATTTTTGAATATCTTAAAATTGCTTTATTCGCAAAGGCCAGTTTTGTATGCATGAATGTACACAAACGTATGAGACTACGGTGAATTAAAAAAAAAAAGGAAAAGAAAAAGAAAAAGAAAAAGAAAAGAAAAAGGTGGGGTGTCTAAATGGGCATCTGTCTCCGGAATCATGTGGTCCCTCAATTCTTAACGCACGAAGCATAAATCGTCAACGTTGTTTACCAAGCTGGGGTCTTCTAGAGACCCCAAGTATTATTTTAATTTCTCATTTTTTTTTTTTTTGCACTATTTTAACGAATTCTTGATTCCCCCAAGATACCCCAACGGTCGAATCATTCTGCATCACGACAATGCCAGCTCGCACACAGCAGCTGCCACAAGTGTTTTTCTGTTCCAGGAAAACGTTGAGGTCATGACACATTCGACTAATTCCCCTGACTTAGACCCCAGCGATTTCTTACTATTCCCAAAATGAAGAACATGTTACGTGGAAAGCGATTTTGTACTCCAGATGAAGCCATCGAGGCATACAAACTGAATGTTTCACAGATACCAACTTCGGAGTGGCATAATTGTTTCAAGATATGGTTCTATCGCACGGAGAGTACTTTGAAAACCAATAGAAAATTGCTATACTTTGATGTTTTTTGCTTCTATAATTTTCCCGTAACTTTCAATGCAACCGCGAATATTTGTTAGTAAATAATTTTGATTGGAAGGAGTTATCAGTTAATTCTTACAGAAATGGTAAAGAATACAAACTATATTAAAGAAGTATGTAAACACCAAAATACACGTTAAAATATGAACCATTGGTGAATCGTGCAGGTAAATACTATTTCGTTAACATCTACGAAATTATTTTGTAACACGTAAGAGTCATCTAATTTTCATTTTAATTATTTCATTTTCTAATTTCTTATCTGATCAAGTTATATACTGAGTAAATAATAATACGAATAAACGTATTTGTTGGCCGTATGCATACTCATAAATATTCCGGAAATAAAACTGGTAAAAAACGTTCATTACCAAATAGCAAAGTATTCCTGTCTGTCCACATTAGCTGTACCCTCCAGATATAGCACCATGCGACTTCTGGCTCTTCCCAAACATTAAAACCATGCTTAAAGGAAAACGTTTTAACACCGTTCCTGACATTGAGAGGGCCAAGATAAAATAACTGAACCGTTCCAAAGGAAATTTTCCAGAAATGCTTCCAGTCATGGATCTAATGTTGGGATAAATGCATTGCCAACAAAGAACAGTACTTCGAAATACATAAAATCAAATTCCACGTAAGCTCATTGCTTTGTTTCTAATAAAAGTATTCACCTTACTTTTTGATCATACCTCGTATTTAACCGAAACAACCTCCTTAGCAAATGTAAAAATAGTAGAAATGATGATAGAAGCAATGATTGAAGATATAATCAATGACTTTGTAATTTAAAAACGTAGAAGAAAACTCTTTACATATAAATAAAGTGGGAGTAAGCCTACATATACATAGCACGTCCAGAAAGTAAGTTCCATTTCAATTTATCTCCGCTGCAGCGCTGCGATCGCAGTTCCGCACATGCGCGGTAGACGCTCTGTATCAAAGAGAAAAAACGTGCGCCATTTGGAGATCGCTGTCAGTCACGTACGATTTGCTGTGCTTGTTTACAATGTCGGTGTTGATTGAAAATCCCGCCGCTTGTGAAATCAGAGCGGTGATTCGTTTTCTGAATGCGCTGAATGCCTGACCTCGCTCCTAGCGACTTTCATCTGTTCTTACATCTCAAGTCTTTCCTTGGCGGTCAACACTTCAACAATGACGACGAGTTGAAAGAAACTGTTTCCAACTGGTTGAAGACACAGGCGGCAAACTTCTATGAAGAAGGTATACAAAACCTTGTGCCACGCTATGACAAATAACTGCAAAATTTCGGCAGTTATGTGGAAAAGCAGTTTAAGAGTTGTAGAATTTTGTGCAATACATAATTTTTCTGTATCTGTACACAATTTAATTTTATTATCAAACGGAACTTACTTTCTGAACGTGCCTCGTATATACTGTGGCGGATCCAGGATAAGATTAAGGAAGGGACTAAACCATAGTTTGCAGCTTTATATACTGTAAAGTAGGACTGAAGCCCATTTTGTCTTGTGTATACCTGAGCGTCAGGGGGGGGGGGGGCTATACCGCCTGGATATATATGTAACATTATTTTCCATCTTATTATGAATTTGGTTTAATTTCGATACATAAAATTTCATTTTATGGTTTATTCGTCGCATAAGAACCAGAGGAACGTAACTCCAAAAGTGCTGTTTTCGATTTCTTCATCTTTGCACTTAATTTTGAAAGCCCCATTTGGTTTAAATGGAATGTAACGCCATCTGTTCCCTTTGTCGATCATCTGTTGTAATGTAGCTCAATTACCATCTTATTAAAAACACATCTTTCTAAGAAAAATAATATTTTTGGCCTCTCGCCTGTAAACCTACGAAAATGGAGTTACGTTCGTCTGATTTTCATGCGACGTATTTCTGTAACATATATATGGACATCAAAATCTTTTAAATGTTTAGGACCTACGAAGATGTTAATCCAGTCCTGCACACAACGATAGAGCAGACCCTGCATGACCTACCAGTCTAGACCAGCGTTTCCCAACCTTTTTCACCTTGAGGCACACTACGGGTGTTACTTTGATTCTCGCGGCACACTTATAGTTATTATTATCTGTAAATATAAAACACAGTGGTATTTTTTCTGTGATTATTGATCTCCTCACAGAGAAGAAAGCTCTTTCACTGTTTCTTCCAACTTGGTAAATCATTATGCTTATTTTTCACTCTGATTAAAAAAATACACAACAATTGCAAAGAAATATTGGACTCTTGTTTCTAAACATACGCTTTCTTCTTAAAAATTGTATCCAACCTTTTATTAAGAAGGAAGATCACTAAATAACGAACAAACAAATCTCTTTTACTTTTAAAACACAAATGTAGGTAATTTGTCGAAAGGGTTCAGTGATATTTTAAATTTTCAAGTTACGAAATACAAGTAGTCTATGTAGCCTGCAACAATAAAGAAGCAATAATGGTCATAACAATTATACCAAATATTTTTTTCAACATTAGAAATGTACAGAACAGTAACCCGGTATGAAACTTAAAATTGTAGATTCATAGTACAGGTTCATAGTAATGTGAAATACAAATATACAGTTTTACCTACGTTTTGCAATTTTATTGCTATAAAATTAATAATTTTGTTTCGATTCCTCGCGGCACACCAACGGCCCATTCACGGCACACCAGTGTGCCGTGGCACACCGGTTGGGAAACGCTGGTCTAGACAAATAAAATGCACTCCTTGTAAAAGCGAAATAAATTTCCCTTTCTACCGGGCAAATAACCTCAGAAAAACAAATCAGAAATGTTTAGGAAACAAAACAAAACAAAACAAAAAAAAAACTAACTGCTTAAGACATGGATTATTATCATGCCGTGTTTTGGTATCTTCAATGTAACTTTAATAGCACCCGCAGTAGTAAAATGGTTGACTGACCCTGACCACAAGATGGGTCTGCTGTTTTATAACAGGTTGTTGTTATCTTAGTATTCGAGGAAGAAGCAAAGTGTTATGAATTGCAAAGCTGTTATACACAACTACAGCCTTTTATTTCAAATACACAAATTAAGCTTACAGAATGCAATTTTAGAAATGATTACGCGAAGTTTTTATGCGAAATTATGGTTAATTATGGAACAATTTTCTTTGGCTTTAGTGCAAGCTTTGACGTTTTAGTCGTAAATGCTTACTGTGATGCCTTTTCTTATGTTTCAGAGACTCAAAGGCTATTTAGTACGTTCGCAGTTTGAACAAAAGTAGGGATGCGCACGAGACGAGTCGAGACAGGATTTTCCTGACTAAATTCGAGTCGAGACACGGCTCTTCCAATAGTGAAATATACATTTTTTGAGTCGAGACATCACTTTTACAGCACATTTTCGAGACGAGACAGCCACAAATCTTGTCTCGTGCGCATCCCTAAACAAAAGGAACTCTTCGCCAATATCCACCTAATGCAGCAGGTTCTGTCTTGTTTCAAGTTTGTTCTTTGCACTGAACACTATACCATAACTTGGAAAGTTTTGAAAGTTCCTAAAACCGAAAAAGGGCCGCGCATTTAAAGCAAAAATATTATCGTCTCGTTCAGTTAAGTTCTCTACCAAAGACAAATTTTCGGATGTATTATGCTAAGTGTTGTTTGTGTGTTACTTGAAGCTGAGCGTTATTTTTCAGTCCCGAGGCTAGAGCTATGGGGCGTGAACCTACAAGTTGAACTAGAATCGGAACTAACGTCATCATCATCATAGGTATCCTGCCATTATTGGCAGGTCAGTTGCTACAACTGAGAAGCTTCCATGCTCCACGGTCTTCCGCTAACCTCTTCGTTTCCATGTACGATTTCTCTGTTTTGATATCATCCATCAATTGTAGTCTATTTCGCCCTCTCCCTCTCTTTCCTGCCACCAAACCATGCAAAATTTCCCTTATAAAACAGTTTCTTCTTAACCAATGTCCCAACCAGTTTCTCTTTCTCTTCTTAATAATATCTAAAATTGTTATTTCGTCCCCCACCATTTCTAACACCTCTCATTCGTTTTCCGCTCGATCCTGCTAATTATCTCCATTCTTCTCCATACCCACATTTCGAAAACTTCCTGTCGTTTTTCATAATTTTTGCGTAACGTCCATGTTTCTGACCCATACAGTAGCTACAATACACCTCACGAAGCACTTTATGACTTTTTTCTCAATTCTTTGTTCAAGGTCACACAAAACAAACTTTCCTTCTTCCTAAAGGCTTATTTCGCCATTCCTACCCTTGCTTTTATTTTAGTTCATACTTCATATCATTACTAATGATACTACCCAGGAACTAACGTAATGCATTGAAAAAGAAATATAATGTTCTCCCACTGGGATCAAATATACCAGAGGCACGTGCCCTACCACCTGTAGACCAGTCTGAAGTGGTATGAGGCTGAGAATTAATGAAATCCATAGAAACAAGTTGGTATATAGTAGAAAATACTTAAAACTTCAATATAAACATGCACAATTAGGTTCGAACTCAGTATCATCTAGGTAAAGGCCATTATCCTGACTTTGACCTTAACATATAGTAAATTCTGCAACTGGAAATGAGAAATAATGATGCAATGACCCCGTGATACTAAAGACTGAAAGCGATAACTGGAAGGCCACTTATAGCCGCTGGAAGGTTGTAAGATCCACGTGTCAAATAAACTTTCCCTTTGGAACTAGAATTCCTCTCTTGGCGTCAATCGTATAATTGTTGAACCAAAACGCACCAGAACAGAACTCGTTGAATGCTTTGTTTCGCACACAAAGGAAGACCAGAGACCATATGTTTATGTGTTGGTTTTCATTAGAACGAACTCGACTTCCGCCTTTTTAAGTCATAATTTCTTGTTTTATGTGGGACTACCTATGGACGTTGACAAGTTCTTGGCCTTGGTAAATAACTAAGATAATGCTAATCTTACACAGTCGGAAAATTTCGTTCTTGTTGCGTGGCTTTTGTCAGATTTTGTACTCAAACAATGAAGAACTGTATTGTTTGCAAATCGTATTCTTCCAAGACAGAGTGTCTTGTTGGAGGTTGTTATACGGAAATTAGCCAATCTAATACGTAATACGGTGTAATCATGATGTCGATCTTTCAGAAGGGTTGCCAACTTTGATTGGTATGCAAACGTAGGAGTCAGGACTTTGGATATTAAAATCTACTGGAGTTTCTGCTCGTTAGAAAAATATTTGATGGACTGTTTGGAATAGATGGCTTTCATATTTAATATGTACTTATAGGCAGTGGCGGCGATTGGACGTTAAAAGTGGGGGGGCAAGACATGATCTGAATATTTGTATATCAATGTTAATATACAAATTTCCCTGGTTGAAACTATATACATTACAGGCCATTTCAGAAAAGTGGGGGGGCAACTGCCCCCCTTTGCCCCCCTAATCGCCGCCCATGCTTATAGGTTTACAAGTATAATTGTCACTGGAAATAACTTTAGGGTAAATTTTATAGAATAATGTCAGTAGACCGCAGGGTCGGCCCTAGGCAATTTTCCGCCCCGTGTAATAACATCATTTCCTGCTCCCTTTTCTCCAGAAAGATCAAGTCTTAAAAGGCACGATTTTAAGAATTTTACCTATCATGAACAGCAAAAGGGAAGGAAACTGCACTCGTACTCAGAAATGTTTAAACACTACAAATACAATCTCGGTATGTCTGTTTTTTTAATTTAAAGTTCATTCAACGAACCTTCTGATCCTGATGTAAACATTACAGAATGGTATTACTCAGCCAATAATCGGATGATTGGCTATCGGTCAGCGCTTCTTTCGAGAAGCACGTGCTTGTACCCTGTCGGTGTTTTACATATTCCTCGCACGCAGCCATACTTTAAACCGTGATTCGCGCGTAAGGTGGGTTACAGCCACTTTCTGCACATGCGTATTCTCTTTTATTGCATTAATTCAATTTAGTTCTTTTAGACACCGTTTGTTTCTGTTATATAACTGTAAGGAAATTGCATTTCTGGTAATTAGCCTTACAAGCAACATAAACATTGAAAAACAGCTTATTTGGCAATGGACTATTTTCTTCTGCTGCATGGATGTTCCAAGGCTCTTTAACCAATAAAGTGAAACAATTACCACGTGTATCTGTTTACATGAGGTACTGAACGTTCCTTGAATAAACTTTAAATAATAATCTATTATGTTAATGAAAGATAAAGCAAACATATATGCAGAGAAAAGGTGGTAATCCTTTTTATAGAATTCAATATTGAGCTTGAATTTCAATATATGAGTTTGCAATTCCAGTGCAATTAGTTCTTTTATTTCTTTATTTTTCTTCTAGATTTGTGAAAAAAAATAAGAAGAAAACTTGTTTCCATCTTCTATGATAAGCAACTTGTTTGTGACAAAGGATTAGTTTTCATATCAAAACTGTGATAACGTACTAAATTGAACAAGTGTTCGCAACTGTTCGAGAATTAAGTTCTTTTACTTGACAACAACTAAAGAACTCATACTGGGATTTGTTTTAGCACTGTTCATGTGACCTTAAACTAATGCTACCTAAACATGATTTTTGAATGTATTATTCAAAACGGATATCAGCCTTAGTAAATTTAACTACCATCGTCATGAAACCTGTTTCCAGCTAGGAACGCGCACGAGACGAGTCGAGACAGGAATTTCCTGACAAAATTCGACTCGAGACACGGCTCTTCCAATAGAGAAATATACGTTTTTCGAGTCGAGACATAACTTTTACAGCACATTTTTGAGTCGAGACAGCTACAAATCTTGTCTTGTGCGCATCCCTATATTCCAGCAACAAATATTTATTTTAAATAATATAGTTATGACAGATTTTGTTGAAAGAAAAAAAAACGAAGAAAGAGAGCTAATGTAGAGGAGTCGCTACAATTTAATCCTCTCTTACGATGACAATTTACGAAACATCATCTACTAATTGAAGTCATGATTATTTTCCAATACAGTAAATTTCAATAAACTTTCTTGTTATCGTTAATTACTCCATATCGGACTCCCGAAGAAAACTCATCAAAACAACTTATTGACCGTGCAAATAGCGACTACTCTGTCATGACTCCGTTTTCTTTCATTCAGAAATAGGAAAGAAAGAAAAGAAAGTAGAAGGGTAAAAGAAGGAGGTAGGAAAAGAAGAAAGAAAAGAAATAGGGTATTTTAATGAGAAACAGATTACTGGATAATTCCGGAAATATAGTAAAAGGTCGGGAAAGTCGTTGAAAGATGAATCATTCTAAATGTTATTAACGACTAATCAATTTTGGAATGCTTCGAAATAGACACATGTTCCCTCATACGACCCAGACCTAGCTCCAGGCACCACGATCATGGGGTTGCCCAGACCTAGACCTGGGAATGAGAAAAGTGAAATTTAATTCTTTGTACTGTTATTCCAACCGGTAATTGATTACCATCCAGCATCTGGACTCTGTTCTCTAGGATCGACCACACATATGAATTAGCCAAGAAAAAAAAATCAAACTTATCCACTCAATATAAATTTATGTATCGTATCAATAGGAGTCTCAACTTCCTGGAAGAAAGATGTCGTATTTAGGCTCATCCTGCTATTTTTGTTTTACTCCTAGAGCCGATTTAAACCATTAGTAGCGGTCCTTCATGACCTAGGTTATTTACCTTAACACATATATTAAAACACGACACATATATTATAGATGTTAATACAACAAATGATATCACTAAAATTACTTATATTAAATCTATCATGCATTCACACGCTCACTCACTCAGGACAGTGTATATATGGTTAAAGGAAACCAACTAACTACAAAGATACAAATAATTTATTACATCCATAGTGAAAAGAAAAGACAAACAAATAATTATGAAGAAAATATTAAAAGCACAAGTTCTTGGTTATATATCAATAGAATACAAAGAGTTATATTTTAGTAAATTTTTATATATATTCAATCATATTGACAAATGAAAAAGAAAGAAAAAAAATAATTACATGTATCATATCTTAGGCATGCTAAAGCCAAATTATGATTTGCGACATACGCAAATAAGACACTTATTTCACTTAAAAAAAAAATTGGACAAAGAGGAAAGAAAAAAAAAACCTTTTGGTGGATTAGAACTTATATGAGTCTCTACCTCACATTGGGTAATAAGATGTTAATGATTTTGAGCGTTCAAATCACAAATCACGCACTACTCGTAGTGTCCAGAACATTTCGCTCCATTTAACTTCGTTCGTGTTTATATATATCTCTATATGTATGTATATATCTATTGGTTTACAAAACCATTCGTCGTCTATACTTGGTTTATAACTTTTAACAGTTTATATCTGCAATCGCACACTGCTACGTCTATACCCATCTAGGGATTTCGAAAAATCACTTTCGCCAGAGGATGTTTCTCCTCTTAGACGGTCCATTTCCAAACTTATTAATTGGATAGTTTTAAGTTATTTATTCAACACTGGGACACGTCATGAGACCTTTCCTTTAGATCACTTTGGTCTATATGTATACTTGGTTCGGATTTTTTTTAAAAAAAAAAAAACGATCTTCCACAGGTGTACGGAGTATAAAGGTTCAAATTGAGGATAAAAAAAACTGGTCAAGTCACAGGATACATATGAAGGTGAGAAGGATTCAAGGTACACTTTCCACAATGGTTTTTGGGTTGGTAGTTCAAGGATAATATGCGTTATGATGTGAGTTACGTTTAGACCTGCCGTTACTTTCCAGTACATGCCATTACATAATTACATAAGGTATCATTTACATTTATTCAACAGAAAAGGAAAATTACTTGAGTGCACGGCGGTATTCTTAACAAAATCTACATTCTTACATTCGTCGGAGAACTTACTAGTAAACTATAGCAACCAATACACGTTTAGGGGGACAGACACGAGCGCTCTTACATATATTCATAATACATTTAATATCATACTTTTACTTTAAAATCATATTCACATACTAATTACATATACATCTCGACGTATTCATTTCTCTCTATATATATATATATATTTATTATAAATGCGCACACATTTAAATTAATCACCCCCAACAATAAAATTTTTACAAGGTTGCAAACATTGTCCCAAAACAAATGACTTCCGACATTACGTATGAAAAAAGAAAATCGCTTTTCTACCTGATACCGCGCATCTATAAATTTTTCACTTTTATATAATCAGTTCGTGCTTAAATCATGGAGAAAAAAAAAACTTTGGAAGGCAGGCACGTAACACAGAGCATTTCTAAAGATATAACTAGATAACCTAAAATACAATTTCTGGGCCCAGGTTAACTACAAAGTAATCGAAAACCAAAACAGAAAGGAAAGTGACCAACGGATTACAAAAAAAACTTAAGAGGAACGACGGTGAAAGAACGTAATCGAAGTGTCGTCAACTACGAAGTCTTTGTTCATTTCGGCGATAGGTCAAAATGTGATGGAGGACCCAATCACTATCTACTTTATCCATGAATCGTGTCTTGCAACGTCTCAGCTGGTAATTTCAGATCAGAGTTGTACGTTAAATAAATCGTAAGTAACAAGTTCAAAATCTTGGGGGGGAGGGGGAAGGTTGAAAATTAAAAAAAAAATATAAATCTCGAAGAAAGAAGGAAGAAAGAGACAAGAGAGAGAGAAAGCGGCGCCAACGAAAGGAGAAAGATTAAAGTACTACTCACTACACAGAAGAGTGATCGAATTTAAATATATAACAACTCATAGCCAAAATATTCACATATGCCGAAAAAGGGTGGTTTACTTAATTACGTAAACTAGGAGGGAGTCCCTGCTGCCAAGGATGCAAGTTCTGTGTCCATCAGATCCCAATCCCACAAGAATTTGCTTGTAGGATTGAAATCCGATCCCCGTATCCGGCCCAGACCAGCAGGATAAAAGGAGAGGGGGAAGGGACGGGTAACTGCGTCCCCAGTTTTGAAATCTCTAAGTAAGAAAAAAAACATTCGACCCCTCAGAAGAACTAAGGAGGTTCTAGGACAGTAATGAAACTAGAGTAAAAGTATTAGCTAAGATATCCCTACCTAATGATTTGCCGAAAATAAAAAAAAATTAAATAAACTGAATTTTGGATCGGTGATTTCTATGGCCAAACCTCACCGATAGCTACCCTGCGCAGACACGCCACAGTCTGGGATGTCGTTAATTTCCCTCGTCTAATTAAACTAAGAAAAGAAATGAAAATACTTAAAGGGACTAGGGGTCGACATCCGGGTACGCGATTAAATTTCAATAATTAATCGTTTTGATTCTTTAACCCTGTCAGAGCTGTCGCCTCCATGAACATTGTAAGCTAGCCCGAGTAGGTAACGTGAAGGAAAAAAAAATCTCACGGAGCAGGATATTCTATTTTAAAACCGACCAGAAAATATAATTCACTACAGCCCCGTTCTATAGCTACTATTGTCTTTTCATAATTTATTATTCAATATGTCTAGTCAACGATTATATGATGCTACCCCTTCTATCAGATGGTATTACTATGGTTGATTGTTATTATAAGACATAAAACTACAAAGTATTACCGTAGTCCGACTATATATCGCCCTCCGGTCCGCGCGATATTATGGTGCAGGGGTCAGAACCTGAGATGTTTGTAGCTACACGTATCTATTCAATATCTATATATCAACACGCGGCGAAGTATTCACTGGGCTACTATACATTTAACTATATGGGTGTCCTATATTCTATATTCATTTACTACAATATTCATACACTTTATATTCATATTCACATTAATATTCATTTGCCACGACGCTATATTCTACAAACACCCTGTTTCCTCTATCTACGCCCAGCCTATATACACATTTCATCATAACACTTTAAAATCTATAATCACTACAAACATTTCCCATTCCGATCACCGCACGACAACCTCACTCGAACTCAAGACTCTTTCATCCCACACACAATACTATGTAATACTCGGTAGCTTTATTAAGAAGAAAGAAAAAAAATCCTACGTATGTTCACTGAAAATAGAATTATCTGCGATAATGTTTAATGTTTATGAAATTCTGCAGCAACAATGTACTTCTGCAGCCACGAAGAAAAATGAACATCTAATATAATTCCAAAGCGAAGAACTAGCATCATATCGCCCGACTTCTGTTAAAAAATTACGTATTGTTTATTTACTTAAATATCTCGATTTCTAGACTATGCAGAATGTTGAAACTTTCAGAATATATTAATTTTGGGTCACTTGACCTAACTGTACATTCATATGGGCTGTGAATTATACCTTCTAGGTTTTATTTCGGAAAGAAAGGTCAATTTCATGAAATCTAAATCACTAAGCACCTCGACAGAAGAATGGCGGTTAGTACTGACTTTTGACACTAGGGCTAGCGACGATATAATCAACCCTTGAACAACTGAATGTGACCTTGTACACGGAATTATTATACTATATTACGTTCACTTAATGACGGAGTAATAAAAATATCGCATAGTAAATACTACACTGTCCATATTTAATTATCTCACACACTCTTTCATCACTTAACTACCACAATTACTAGTACTAGAACATGTTTCTACATTACGAACACATACATGCCACATTCATACTACACACTACATTAATACATGTTATACTAATAAATATACACAGAAAACATTCATATTTTACCATTTTAAATCGGCTCGAAAGGAAAAGGAAAGAAATGAACAGGGCCAACTGGCCCTTATATTTACTAAATCACATTCTTAACTGTTTAATCAATGCCCTGAGGGGACATATCGGAGTATTAGCTAACAATAGGACCCCTGCCCTGAAGGGGCAGGAACCCGGAAACGAACTAAATGTTCAACTCATCCCGCTGGAAGCCGTACTCCCAATTTGGGAGTCAGATAGGAGCCCTCTTGAAACTTTACACGTGCATTATGATTGCTATACTAACTACAACAGAATTAAATGCCGCCATGTATGTTACAAAAAAAGAAATCACTCGCTACCTACATAAACAAATCTATAATGGACAGGTCTTGTAACCCTCAATTAGTAGGAAAATTGGGAGGTAGAGATATCAAGGGAAACACTGATCTTCAGAACCGGATTTAGGAAGAAAAACAGAAATCACAATACTTCGGGATCCTGTCCATAGCCATCGGTGGATGCAATCATGGCGTCACTATCTTGCACTTACTATTCTCAGTTTTTTAAACCAGTGTTGTTCGAAAAATTTAATAGTTTATGGCTCCTTGAGACTTCCAGTGATTTTTCATGTTAATAAAATCCAAATATTACCTGAATTTTGATGTTTACCACTGCAGGAATCAGTCCTTTTACGAAGCAAAAAAAAAAAAAAAACTAATGTCGTCGACCACAATTTCAGGCATGGAATGGAATAATTGCGCCCTAATATCATAGCGTGGGTTTATCAGCCAATCAAAACTAAGCATTTTGGCGGTGGGGCTTTGAAACGAATAAAATTTGGTAAAATCTGGATCAAACTAGATTTTAGAAGGACCTAGGTATCTAAAAGAGAGGTGAAGGGTGGTCCTGAAAATTCTGTCAACTTTTAGATTGGTTATTTGATCTGGAAAGTTCCGTCCAATAGTGGATCTATATTTTCAGATAGCACTGACACCGTAAGAATTGTAATAATCCATTTACATATCCATATACAAGACTTATAACTAATTTAATATATAAATAAAGGTATTGATTCCCAAAACTATAATTCCTAATGAATTTTTTACAGTTTCCCATGTTAATTTGAAATAAAATAACGAACAAAATTACGAATTATATGAACAGCCAGAAATTTTTTGTTAAACATCAAGTACAGTCGGTGCAAAAAATTTCGGGCACCCTCCTGTTAAGAACATAATATCATTAGACTGTAATGGCATATTACAGTTCCCCGGCGTCGTTAAAAAAATTTTGTTTGAATAACAAAATTTTGTTGAATAGAATTAACATGTATTAATACTAATAAACTAACTACTCACTCATACACTCATGCACTCAAATGAGACAGTGTAACATTTACTTTGGGTATTGAGATAGAAGTTCCCGTTTTTTGTCCTCGGTACAGTTGAAAAGCTTAAGATTTTGGAAATTGTTAGTTCACCTTTTAGGTCGCAGGAAAACACGAGGTAACCAGTTCGCAATGTTCCCATCGAAAGTGGGAAAACGTTCAATATCCCGGAGGGACACTCTAGAGCTCATACCAACATAAGTAGGGGAATTGTTGGTGGGAATTAACCTATTTTCCTGCACACTCGGAGTCGTCACCGGATTTACCACCGACGACGTAGTAGCGGTGTTATAATTACCCATGTAAGTGAAAGGGATTTTGTTGGTCGTATTGAATATGTTGGGCTCCATCCCCGGACCAATCGCACCCATGAACAACGACTCAGAATGGCACCCATCTCCTCTTCCCGGCAACACGCTATGTGATTGTATACCTCCATGTAAGGAGGGAGCACTCACGTAGTGACCGTAGTCGTCACAACACTCGACTGATTCGGCACACTATTGGAATTGAACCACGACTTTGGTTCTGACCGATGCATGGGATAGTGCGTCGCAATATCAAGTGCATCAACTGACCTTAAATTTTCTTTTCCTGCGCCACGGGTAGTTGTTATCGCGGGTAATATTTCTGAGGAATCGCTACCGGGGAAAGGATAGGTTACCTCTGATTTTTCGCGACTAGATTTCGTCATTTCTTTTTGAATATTTACTATCTCGTTTTGAATTTTCGAAATTTTCTGGTCAGTTACTTCCCGTTTGGTTTCCAATGATAAGTCTGACAAGGTTGACTTTAAACTATCAATTTCGGCCTGCTGTGTTTCTAATTTATTGTTGATTTTATACAATTTAGTATCCATTTGTTCAATTTCAGAATTTACATGATCTAATTTACTCTCAGTCTTCTGCTGAAATTGCTTTAGGGACTGTTGAGCCTCGCATCTGACCAAATCAATTTCAGTAGACGTTTGCTGCCTCAATGTGGTTATTGAGGAAGCAAAGTCCGAACATATGTTGTCGATTTTCTGGGTTAATACCTCGAATCGAGATTCGGTTTCTCGTTTCGAGGTGTCAAATTTTTCATTTATTTCGCGTCTCATTTCCCGGTTATTTTCATTCATTTCTTGTAGCATTTGTTGCAATGAAAGGAGGAGAGCGTCATTATTAGATGACACAGTCTTCCTTTGCTTTTCTTTGGGTTTATCACCAATTGGATTCCCATCTTTTTCATCATCATCGAGGTCAGATATCTCCACTGGAGATATTTGGCCTCGGTTCTTCGGGGTACTATACCCTCGCTCACCGTCCGAATCGGGATGTTCATTTTCTTTTTCAGAGGATAAACTCATGGGTTCACGCGACTGGTGGAGCTTCCCCTCACATTCTTTGCAGTATTTAACTATTTCACCAGCCCGGACCTTTTCTGCATTTTCAGCAGTATCCTCTAAATTAATACAACTGAAATGGATCCATTTCAGCCCACATTCGTGACACCTCACTAGCCTACGAGAGACGCGAGGTCTTTTCTCACTACTTTCTAAAGTACATTGTGTACATGAGACTTCCGCGTTCTCGTGTGATACTACTTCCCTATTGGTTGCCATAGTTTCCATATAAAAAGACACAATATAAACACATGCAATTATATCCTTATAAACTAACAATACTTATTAATCAGGTACTATTCATAAATTAAGGGACTCCTATCTAATTCCCTCCTTGGGTCAACTTCCAGCATTTTCAAATTTTAGAAGTCACTTTAGCAAATTCCTTCATTCCCTCCTTTCTACAGAGAGAGACAAAGATAGCAGAACAGCCAATGACTATAATTATTTAATTCCACTATAACTTTTTAATTATGCACCATTTGTGGCCAAGTCGATATGTGCTCGATCCTAAACACTGTTTAATAAATAATTTCAGATTCGTTACCAGGGAAAACAATTGTTTCCATGGTAACTGTCCTATGTCAACGGTCGCCAATATTGAAAGAAAAAAAAACGAAGAAAGAGAGCTAATGTAGAGGAGTCGCTACAATTTAATCCTCTCTTACGATGACAATTTACGAAACATCATCTACTAATTGAAGTCATGATTATTTTCCAATACAGTAAATTTCAATAAACTTTCTTGTTATCGTTAATTACTCCATATCGGACTCCCGAAGAAAACTCATCAAAACAACTTATTGACCGTGCAAATAGCGACTACTCTGTCATGACTCCGTTTTCTTTCATTCAGAAATAGGAAAGAAAGAAAAGAAAGTAGAAGGGTAAAAGAAGGAGGTAGGAAAAGAAGAAAGAAAAGAAATAGGGTATTTTAATGAGAAACAGATTACTGGATAATTCCGGAAATATAGTAAAAGGTCGGGAAAGTCGTTGAAAGATGAATCATTCTAAATGTTATTAACGACTAATCAATTTTGGAATGCTTCGAAATAGACACATGTTCCCTCATACCACCCAGACCTAGCTCCAGGCACCACGATCATGGGGTTGCCCAGACCTAGACCTGGGAATGAGAAAAGTGAAATTTAATTCTTTGTACTGTTATTCCAACCGGTAATTGATTACCATCCAGCATCTGGACTCTGTTCTCTAGGATCGACCACACATATGAATTAGCCAAGAAAAAAAAAATCAAACTTATCCACTCAATATAAATTTATGTATCGTATCAATAGGAGTCTCAACTTCCTGGAAGAAAGATGTCGTATTTAGGCTCATCCTGCTATTTTTGTTTTACTCCTAGAGCCGATTTAAACCATTAGTAGCGGTCCTTCATGACCTAGGTTATTTACCTTAACACATATATTAAAACACGACACATATATTATAGATGTTAATACAACAAATGATATCACTAAAATTACTTATATTAAATCTATCATGCATTCACACGCTCACTCACTCAGGACAGTGTATATATGGTTAAAGGAAACCAACTAACTACAAAGATACAAATAATTTATTACATCCATAGTGAAAAGAAAAGACAAACAAATAATTATGAAGAAAATATTAAAAGCACAAGTTCTTGGTTATATATCAATAGAATACAAAGAGTTATATTTTAGTAAATTTTTATATATATTCAATCATATTGACAAATGAAAAAGAAAGAAAAAAAAATAATTACATGTATCATATCTTAGGCATGCTAAAGCCAAATTATGATTTGCGACATACGCAAATAAGACACTTATTTCACTTAAAAAAAAAATTGGACAAAGAGGAAAGAAAAAAAAACCTTTTGGTGGATTAGAACTTATATGAGTCTCTACCTCACATTGGGTAATAAGATGTTAATGATTTTGAGCGTTCAAATCACAAATCACGCACTACTCGTAGTGTCCAGAACATTTCGCTCCATTTAACTTCGTTCGTGTTTATATATATCTCTATATGTATGTATATATCTATTGGTTTACAAAACCATTCGTCGTCTATACTTGGTTTATAACTTTTAACAGTTTATATCTGCAATCGCACACTGCTACGTCTATACCCATCTAGGGATTTCGAAAAATCACTTTCGCCAGAGGATGTTTCTCCTCTTAGACGGTCCATTTCCAAACTTATTAATTGGATAGTTTTAAGTTATTTATTCAACACTGGGACACGTCATGAGACCTTTCCTTTAGATCACTTTGGTCTATATGTATACTTGGTTCGGATTTTTTTTTAAAAAAAAACGATCTTCCACAGGTGTACGGAGTATAAAGGTTCAAATTGAGGATAAAAAAAAAAACTGGTCAAGTCACAGGATACATATGAAGGTGAGAAGGATTCAAGGTACACTTTCCACAATGGTTTTTGGGTTGGTAGTTCAAGGATAATATGCGTTATGATGTGAGTTACGTTTAGACCTGCGTTACTTTCCAGTACATGCCATTACATAATTACATAAGGTATCATTTACATTTATTCAACAGAAAAGGAAAATTACTTGAGTGCACGGCGGTATTCTTAACAAAATCTACATTCTTACATTCGTCGGAGAACTTACTAGTAAACTATAGCAACCAATACACGTTTAGGGGGACAGACACGAGCGCTCTTACATATATTCATAATACATTTAATATCATACTTTTACTTTAAAATCATATTCACATACTAATTACATATACATCTCGACGTATTCATTTCTCTCTCTATATATATATATATATTTATTATAAATGCGCACACATTTAAATTAATCACCCCCAACAATAAAATTTTTACAAGGTTGCAAACATTGTCCCAAAACAAATGACTTCCGACATTACGTATGAAAAAAGAAAATCGCTTTTCTACCTGATACCGCGCATCTATAAATTTTTCACTTTTATATAATCAGTTCGTGCTTAAATCATGGAGAAAAAAAAACTTTGGAAGGCAGGCACGTAACACAGAGCATTTCTAAAGATATAACTAGATAACCTAAAATACAATTTCTGGGCCCAGGTTAACTACAAAGTAATCGAAAACCAAAACAGAAAGGAAAGTGACCAACGGATTACAAAAAAAAAACTTAAGAGGAACGACGGTGAAAGAACGTAATCGAAGTGTCGTCAACTACGAAGTCTTTGTTCATTTCGGCGATAGGTCAAAATGTGATGGAGGACCCAATCACTATCTACTTTATCCATGAATCGTGTCTTGCAACGTCTCAGCTGGTAATTTCAGATCAGAGTTGTACGTTAAATAAATCGTAAGTAACAAGTTCAAAATCTTGGGGGGGAGGGGGAAGGTTGAAAATTAAAAAAAAAATATAAATCTCGAAGAAAGAAGGAAGAAAGAGACAAGAGAGAGAGAAAGCGGCGCCAACGAAAGGAGAAAGATTAAAGTACTACTCACTACACAGAAGAGTGATCGAATTTAAATATATAACAACTCATAGCCAAAATATTCACATATGCCGAAAAAGGGTGGTTTACTTAATTACGTAAACTAGGAGGGAGTCCCTGCTGCCAAGGATGCAAGTTCTGTGTCCATCAGATCCCAATCCCACAAGAATTTGCTTGTAGGATTGAAATCCGATCCCCGTATCCGGCCCAGACCAGCAGGATAAAAGGAGAGGGGGAAGGGACGGGTAACTGCGTCCCCAGTTTTGAAATCTCTAAGTAAGAAAAAAAAAACATTCGACCCCTCAGAAGAACTAAGGAGGTTCTAGGACAGTAATGAAACTAGAGTAAAAGTATTAGCTAAGATATCCCTACCTAATGATTTGCCGAAAATAAAAAAAAATTAAATAAACTGAATTTTGGATCGGTGATTTCTATGGCCAAACCTCACCGATAGCTACCCTGCGCAGACACGCCACAGTCTGGGATGTCGTTAATTTCCCTCGTCTAATTAAACTAAGAAAAGAAATGAAAATACTTAAAGGGACTAGGGGTCGACATCCGGGTACGCGATTAAATTTCAATAATTAATCGTTTTGATTCTGTAACCCTGTCAGAGCTGTCGCCTCCATGAACATTGTAAGCTAGCCCGAGTAGGTAACGTGAAGGAAAAAAAAATCTCACGGAGCAGGATATTCTATTTTAAAACCGACCAGAAAATATAATTCACTACAGCCCCGTTCTATAGCTACTATTGTCTTTTCATAATTTATTATTCAATATGTCTAGTCAACGATTATATGATGCTACCCCTTCTATCAGATGGTATTACTATGGTTGATTGTTATTATAAGACATAAAACTACAAAGTATTACCGTAGTCCGACTATATATCGCCCTCCGGTCCGCGCGATATTATGGTGCAGGGGTCAGAACCTGAGATGTTTGTAGCTACACGTATCTATTCAATATCTATATATCAACACGCGGCGAAGTATTCACTGGGCTACTATACATTTAACTATATGGGTGTCCTATATTCTATATTCATTTACTACAATATTCATACACTTTATATTCATATTCACATTAATATTCATTTGCCACGACGCTATATTCTACAAACACCCTGTTTCCTCTATCTACGCCCAGCCTATATACACATTTCATCATTACACTTTAAAATCTATAATCACTACAAACATTTCCCATTCCGATCACCGCACGACAACCTCACTCGAACTCAAGACTCTTTCATCCCACACACAATACTATGTAATACTCGGTAGCTTTATTAAGAAGAAAGAAAAAAATCCTACGTATGTTCACTGAAAATAGAATTATCTGCGATAATGTTTAATGTTCATGAAATTCTGCAGCAACAATGTACTTCTGCAGCCACGAAGAAAAATGAACATCTAATATAATTCCAAAGCGAAGAACTAGCATCATATCGCCCGACTTCTGTTAAAAAATTACGTATTGTTTATTTACTTAAATATCTCGATTTCTAGACTATGCAGAATGTTGAAACTTTCAGAATATATTAATTTTGGGTCACTTGACCTAACTGTACATTCATATGGGCTGTGAATTATACCTTCTAGGTTTTATTTCGGAAAGAAAGGTCAATTTCATGAAATCTAAATCACTAAGCACCTCGACAGAAGAATGGCGGTTAGTACTGACTTTTGACACTAGGGCTAGCGACGATATAATCAACCCTTGAACAACTGAATGTGACCTTGTACACGGAATTATTATACTATATTACGTTCACTTAATGACGGAGTAATAAAAATATCGCATAGTAAATACTACACTGTCCATATTTAATTATCTCACACACTCTTTCATCACTTAACTACCACAATTACTAGTACTAGAACATGTTTCTACATTACGAACACATACATGCCACATTCATACTACACACTACATTAATACATGTTATACTAATAAATATACACAGAAAACATTCATATTTTACCATTTTAAATCGGCTCGAAAGGAAAAGGAAAGAAATGAACAGGGCCAACTGGCCCTTATATTTACTAAATCACATTCTTAACTGTTTAATCAATGCCCTGAGGGGACATATCGGAGTATTAGCTAACAATAGGACCCCTGCCCTGAAGGGGCAGGAACCCGGAAACGAACTAAATGTTCAACTCATCCCGCTGGAAGCCGTACTCCCAATTTGGGAGTCAGATAGGAGCCCTCTTGAAACTTTACACGTGCATTATGATTGCTATACTAACTACAAAAGAATTAAATGCCGCCATGTATGTTACAAAAAAAGAAATCACTCGCTACCTACATAAACAAATCTATAATGGACAGGTCTTGTAACCCTCAATTAGTAGGAAAATTGGGAGGTAGAGATATCAAGGGAAACACTGATCTTCAGAACCGGATTTAGGAAGAAAAACAGAAATCACAATACTTCGGGATCCTGTCCATAGCCATCGGTGGATGCAATCATGGCGTCACTATCTTGCACTTACTATTCTCAGTTTTTTAAACCAGTGTTGTTCGAAAAATTTAATAGTTTATGGCTCCTTGAGACTTCCAGTGATTTTTCATGTTAATAAAATCCAAATATTACCTGAATTTTGATGTTTACCACTGCAGGAATCAGTCCATTTACGAAGCAAAAAAAAAAAAAAAAAAAAAAAAAAAAAAAAAACTAATGTCGTCGACCACAATTTCAGGCATGGAATGGAATAATTGCGCCCTAATATCATAGCGTGGGTTTATCAGCCAATCAAAACTAAGCATTTTGGCGGTGGGGCTTTGAAACGAATAAAATTTGGTAAAATCTGGATCAAACTAGATTTTAGAAGGACCTAGGTATCTAAAAGAGAGGTGAAGGGTGGTCCTGAAAATTCTGTCAACTTTTAGATTGGTTATTTGATCTGGAAAGTTCCGTCCAATAGTGGATCTATATTTTCAGATAGCACTGACACCGTAAGAATTGTAATAATCCATTTACATATCCATATACAAGACTTATAACTAATTTAATATATAAATAAAGGTATTGATTCCCAAAACTATAATTCCTAATGAATTTTTTACAGTTTCCCATGTTAATTTGAAATAAAATAACGAACAAAATTACGAATTATATGAACAGCCAGAAATTTTTTGTTAAACATCAAGTACAGTCGGTGCAAAAAATTTCGGGCACCCTCCTGTTAAGAACATATCATTAGACTGTAATGGCATATTACATTGTCACCCGTCGAAACTTGTTGCCCCGTGCAATGCACATATGATAGAGCCTACCCTGCATGTAAGTTAATTTAAGTAATTCTGCTCTTTAGGACTTGCTCATACGAGATGCATTGAAGTTTTAGGAATCCTGGTGTGGATTCCAGTGAAAGAATACATTTATAATTCCATTCTAAAGGGGAAAAAAGAAAGAAAGAAAGAAAAGAATAAGGAAAGAAGGTAAAATAAAGAAAAAACTGTGTAGTAGTTTATATATATATATATATATATATATATATATATATATATATATATATATATATATATATATATATATATATATATATATATATATAGATGCAGCATCCCTGCTGAAATCAAATGTTCAGTTCCATTAATAGTCAGTGAATAAAATTAACTAAAAGATTTGTATAATCGCCGCTAATGCAGAAGATTCAAAAATAAATGAAATCTTTCAATTTGACGTCATACTATTATGTCATTTAGGCTAAGGGAGAAGGATAATTAAGGCATGTAAATTATGAAGCAAGAATTGGTGGAATGATAATGTAGGGGGAAACCGTAATACCCCGACAAAACCCACGAACACGATGTTGTTCATCACAAACTTACTTCATGGTGATCAAAACAGGGACTCCACGCTCCAGAAGTAAGCACCACTCTACCACTGAGGCCCCGTGGCCAAGGGTGCCGATCCTGGGAGGGGCGAGGGGGCCCGGGCACCCCCAAAGCTCGTATGAATATACAATATTTGGCATAATTTGAGTGCAATTTGTCTTAAAAATCTTAATATATATACCTTTTGCATCTGAATGGGTCCCCCCCCTCAAATTTACAGAGAAATCAGCGCTCTTGCCCGTGGCCCCCGTAAAAGATGAAAAAAATCAATTTGTCGTGAGTGTAGTATGTAGAACGGGTGCCTTGTTAAATTTATAATAATACTTTGTATAAACCCAGTACTTACAAAAAAAAAAAAAAAAAAAAAAAAAAAACTCGAAACAAATCAGTAAACAAAGTTGAAGAAATAACCAGTTGTGTATGCTCGAAGAACATTGCCTGAGCGAACTTAAAAGGAACTATTTGTTTCCGAAATTTATACGAAATTATATATTGAATTTATTTGATTAAATTCAATAGATATTACACTTACATATTATGAAAATGCGTATTAGAGGATCTATTGAATTAGCTATATTAAGTTGTCACTTTTTATCACCGTATATATGCTGAAAAGGCAGATATAACCAATGGCTACCGGTTACTATTTGGAACAAAATCTTCACCATCCTCTTAGATGTTGATCAACACTAATATCATCTCTCTATGACTTACGATTCCCGAGATATGGCTCCTTAAATCTTCCGAAATCGGAACTTTTTTGGTACCAAATAATAACCGGTGCCACTGGCTAACTGGCCAGTGGTTTGGCCAGTGGCCACTGGTTACAATTTGGTACCAAACTGTTCACCATCCTCTTAGATACTGATCAACACCAATATCATCTGTTTATACTTACGGTTCCCGAGATATGGCTCCTTACATCTCCCGAAATCAGATTTTTTTTTTGGCCAATATCTTGGGAACGGCAAGAGTGGCGAGAAAAATTCCATCACTTCTTTGAGATAGGTTTTGATGCTTTTTCGAATGGAGGGCTCAAAATTTAAAAAATCGCAAATAACGAACACACAGACATAGAGAATTCAGAATCGAACTTTTTAAGTTCCGTGGAAAGATAGGATGATAACACTAAATTGTAAAAGAAAAATAGTGCATTTTTTCCTTTGTCTGGTAGTCACTGAAATATCTCTTCTGGTACCACTGTCAGCAAGTTTTTTTTTTTTTTTTTTTTTTTTTTTTTTGTTTCCCCGTGCTAAAGTTTCCTCACCTCTTTTGCCACAACCTTTTTTGTTTTGTTTAGTAGGAAATACAATGAACTCTACATCACAATGTAAATAGGCATAAAAGGGAAGGGGATGAAGAATGGAAACTCAGATAAGCACACAGGAAAAGTAAAATTAACGGTAGAACAAATTAAACCTCCTGCGGTCATCAAGGTTTCTTTTTCTTTCTTTCTTTCTTTCTTTCTTACGCATGACTCTGTGTCACCTTCAAACATTTAAAAACGTTTTACTTAATGGAAGTTTTTGTCAACAGATGACTCAAGATGGAAACATACTTCTTTTTAGAAAGAAAATCAGTTCTTTTTCCTGTATATTTGCCCTTGGGTTTTCCTATTCTATACAGAAATCTTTTTCTGCTTTATGCAAGAAACTACAAAGAGTGTTGAACGTCATTCAGCCATGATTTTTCCCCCTAAAGCTACGTTCTAATTTTCGATTTTTCTGTCTCAGAAGAACCCTGAGATAACTTACGCACACAGTGTTTGTCCACTACAAAGTATTCTGGATTCTTATAGAAACCGCCAAGGATTATGAACCAAATATGACGTGAAGTTATAATCATCACTCTATTTCATGCTTTTGGGTGCATAACTTCTACTCTATAGTATATTAAATCTATAGAAAGCCTCCTGCGGAATATTAGAAAAGGGTTAGAAATAGCAGAAGGGCTATATGGCGTCAATTTCGAGGTTGTAAATTAACATATATACTTGTGTTCAAATGACATTTTGTAACTTTTCCTATTTGCTCCTGTGCTTGAAGTCTCCTGTAAGATTCCAGCTCGCGCGAAATGGGCTTTGCGTATATCTCATTGGTAAATGAAATGAAATCCTTCAGGTTTAAGTTCCACAATTATGCTGGCTAAAGGAGACGGTGATGATGAGAAATGAAGACAATGGTGGAATGAATAAATTAGGAGGAAACGGGAGAAACCTGAGAAAACCCACGGACACGGTGTTTGTTCATTACAAAGTCCACTTGGAGCGAGCAAGGAATCGAACTAGGGCCCTCTCGCACCAGAGGTAAACGCTCCACCACTACGCCACTGCGTATATCTCAATAAAATTAGCCAATACAAACTCATAGATAAGCATAAATTAATAAGCGATCGAGTCCTTTCTAATGTGAAAGGAGCAAAAACATAAATCTACTAAAACAGCTAACGGTCAAAGTCAGAGGATACGAAATGGTTGATTGGTTGATTGATTTTTGAGTTTAACGTCCCGTTCAGCAGCGAGGCTATGTGAAACGTGGACCTACTGATTAACGTGGAATTCGAACCACATGAACTCCCGCCAGGGTACGAAATGGAACATTCAGATGTAATTTAAATTTTGAGAATAAACTAAAACACTCCTAAAATATATTTGGGGGAAAATGTCTGATGAATATTCAAAACTATGGTTACGGAATAGAAGCAGTAACCGTGTTTGGGACCGTTTGTGTTGTGTGTATTCTGTTTATGAATATAATAGATCTGATTATTATAATATAGGCATCTGACAACCCTCAGTTTATGAGTCGATTTTCTACAAATCTTCACGATTATGATATAAGATAAATCAGAGGGAAAAGTACCGTGGCAAACAACACCAAAATCGAGTCGTGCCAAGCAACACGTAATCAGTGAGCTCTCTCGCTACCCTTTTCCCAAATAAAGCGTTCAAGTTACAAACTTCTAGAAAATTACTATTTTCTTTGAGTTTTTTGAGTAGAAGAAATTCTGTTTCGTTATACACAGTGGGCTCTCTTCACTTTCTCGTAAAATATGCAGTGGGCATTTGTCCCCTTACACGAAAGCTCTGGTGGGCTTTTGTCCACTTTTACCACTGTTCAGGTGAGCTTTCGTCCACGATCTCTTTAGGATACATCATCTATCAAAGTCATGATTGAAACCTTGCTTGGGGTAGGTACTAGGGATGGCCAGAACCGGTTCCTAGTGGAACCGGTTTTCGGGTCTGAACGGATCCGGTTCTAGAAGATCCGGTTTTTCGGATCCAGGTCTGGAACCGGTTTTTCGGATCCAGGTCTAGAACCGGTTCTTCGGATCCAGATCTGGAACTGGTTCTTCGGATCCAGGTCTAGAACCGGTTCTTCGGATCCAGGTCTGGAACCGGTTCCGCTGGAACCGAAACTTTGTGACCATCCCTACGCTAAACCCGAGCTGCTGGCAAGCTGTGAACAATATGCTAGATGAAATGGTGGAAGCGACAGGCAGGCGCCCAGGCGGCGGCAGCTTGTCTCATTTGGCTAAATAAACTGGGTAACTGGCAAACTCATTGGTTAAACAGGCAAACTGGCCAACTCATTTGGCTAAACACCCACTGGTGGACCAAATTTTGTTTTTCTGGGGGCACAGGCTGGTCTGGGCGAGGAAGGCACAAGCGCATGGTCCTCTTTGCATTATTTTTGAAGGTGATCTTTATGCCTCATTTACGGGTCTTTGGGGGCTTTCGGATCCAGGTCTGGAACCGGTTCCTAAGATCCGGTTCTGGAACCGGGTTTTCAGATCCAGATCTGGAACCGGTTCCTAAGATCCGGTTCTGGAACCGGGTTTTCGGATCCAGGTATGGCACCGGTTCCTAAGATCCGGTTCTGGAACCGGGTTTTCGGATCCAGGTATGGAACCGGTTCCTAAGTTCCGGTTCTGGAACCGGGTTTTCGGATCCAGGTCCGGAACCGGTTCGAGAACCGGTTCTGAAAACCGGATCTCCAAGAACCGGTTCCTCGCGGAACCGGTTCCGCCGGAATCGGAACTTTGTGGCCATCCCTAGTAGGTACTGAGTATGTTTCAAAATTCATCTAAAAATTTTCAGTAGTTTTCCCGTGATGCAATCAGAAATAACAACCAATGTCGCTTTTAATGCGGAGAAAAAAAATAGAAAATTTCCCTTTCCTCTTAAAACGGGAATTTTCAAACACGGTGGTAAGGCTTGTTTTAATGAGGAGTTTGTATGCCGAGTTTCATCTCCCAAACTTCAGGGCAGGATAGGGTTAACCTTTAAACAAAGAAAGCGATTGCTTAGGAGATCAACGGAAAGAGGACATCATTGAAATTTTTCGCTCCCGAATTTATCGTAGTTTATAGGCCATATGGTGCAACACTACAAATGATGCAGCAAACCAAGTATCGCAAAACGGGACCCAACATTAAATAAAAATAAAAAATGCGCACAGACACATACAATAAGAAAAACGAAGCTAGTACACGTGAATAAGTTTGGTTTGGTACAGTGTACACAAAGACAATATTAAAGTTTGTATTTTTGCGAAATTAAAGTACCGCTAATTTTACAATAATCATGTGATATATTCAAATATTTTTCTAGATAAAAAATAATTGAAATACGGAACAAGGACGCCCTAGACAATATTATTTTTCGTGGGGTACCGTTATCACAAGTCACCTAGTGGCTTTCCGTTTTCAGCTGTTTAGAAACGCGAAAATAAATGTCGATTTTAAAATGGCTCGAAATCGAAAGCAGATAAGTGAGTCGCGATAACGGTTTCTCATGTAAAATAATATTGTCTAGGCGCTCTTGTTCCACATTTCGATTATCTTTTATCTATTTGAAGATATCACATAATTACTGTAAAATTAGCGGTATTTTAATTTCGCTCGGATGAAGACTCTTAAGTCTTCATAAGATTTTAAAAAAATACAAATAGAAAATAATTAAGTCTTTATACTGTATGTATCGAGTAGAAACTCATTTAGTTTCATTTTGTCGTGTTCTACGGGAAGTCGTAACCTGAGCATTATACTCACCCGTGAATCTGAACAGCACTGCGAGTAGTCTACCAAGCAAGGATGATATCCATAATTTCTTCCATAGGAATACATGGAGAACCGTATTTGGCTTGTCCACTTCTTGATATCAAGTTGGTGGACCACCTCCATCAACAATCTCAATTTCTAACTTTCTTGGCCAAGATTTATAGTTATCCATCAAGATTTTAAGTCTTTCCGGTCAGGGATATGGACAGACAGAGTAAATATATAGAGAACTATTTTGTAAACCATTTTTTTAAATTAAAAATGTTCTGATAAATCTTTAATGATAGTAAAAATAATATGTATGCCACGAGCTTTTCGCATAGAAAAGCCACCTAAAACCATTAAAATTTTGTACGCAGATAGATGTTCACTAAAGCGAATAGCGTACAGAGTTACTTTTCATTCGATTTTTGGCTCGAAGGATTGGGGAAGGGGGTCAAAGTGTATGAATATATATTTGGTTGTTCCTAAGAGCACTTTGTATGTATGTAACTAATATTACATTAATGTAATGCGGGCTTATATAACAGCACAGGATAAATACTTCCCAATAGTTGTCAAAATTCTGAATTGACATCCAGCAACAATGGGTTTGGATTAATTAAAGTTTATTATTAAGGCATGCTTTAAAAATATTCTTTCGAAGTAGGGGCACAACAATATGAGGATTATACGAGGGCCGTACTATAATGATTTAATTTTCTTTTCTCGTTCCAAGTGCATTGGACCACTGTAGTTGCGAAGGCAGTCACAAATAACTAGGACCTTCATCTATCAATTAGGAGCATCAGTGGCAAAGGACTACAGCAGCGCCATGTGCAGTCCATTTCTTGAAATCTTGTGAGTGTTACTAACAGACAACATGGAAAGTGATTATGCTTGTAAGCGCTGGACATCCTGGTTCCTGTGGAAAGAGGGTGTGCCCCCTGCTGAAATTCATAGGTAGTTTGTAGCAGTCTGTGAAGGACATGTACCGTCACAGAAAAGAGTTACAACTGGGTAGAAGGTTGGAAAGTGGGTAGCACCTCGACGAAAAAGAGGAGCAGTTCTGAAAGAACAGTGACAACACCAATCATCATCGCAGTGGTGGAGAGAACCATTCAAGAGAACAAATGGAACGGAGGCTGCAACAGGACTAACCAGAAACATTCTGGAGCGCATGGTGCACAATCACTTATAGTTAGGAAAGGTCGGTGCAAGATGTGTTCCAAAACTCTTGCCTGCAGAGGAAAAACAATGTCACGTAAACGTGTGCAGGAAACGTTTGCTACCTCAAAAGCATAATCCGAAAGATTTGATCTCTAGGTAGGGATGCGCACGTGTCAAGTTGAGTCGAGAATTAAGCCTGTCTAGACTCGTCTCTAGGAAATGTCTCGACTCAAAAATATGTTTCTGTCTCGACTCGACAGTTTCTGTCTCAACTCGACTCGAATTCGAGACGAGACATCTCGAAAATCTAGTCGAGACAAAATGTACGCACACATCAGTCAGAACATCATTACTACCTACCTAATTGTCAGTATATGCATATGTCCACGTTTGGCACGGATAACAACGGTGACGCGTCTTGGCATGGACGCAATGCTCCATGGTAGGTCGCAGAGGAGAGTTGGATCCACATATGCACACACAGGTCACTTAATTCCCGTAAACCCGGGAAGAGGTGATGAGCTCTGACGTCATGTTCAATCACATCCCAGATGTGTTTGATTGGGTTCAGATCCGGAGAGTTGGGGGTCAGCACATCACTTGGAACTCTCCCCTGTGTTTCTCGAACCACCCCATCACATTCCTGGCCTTGTGACATGGTGCATTATCTTGTCGAAATGGGAAACGTAGTCGTCATGAAGTGGTGTACGTAGTCAGCATGCAGTGTGCGATAGGTCTCGGTCATGGTGAATTGCTCGAGCTCCAGTACCCACACATGGATGCTCACCTGAATGTTCCTCAGAGCATAATTAAGCCGCCGAGTAACATCTTTAGCTGGGAAGCGTATGGTTACAGTGTTCTGGGACACAAACGAACTGCATTGGCTGGAAAGTGGAAACACGATGAACAGTGTAAGGTAAGTGGAGACCCTCCGACGGTTACATTGTGCAATTCAACCATAGCGCCCAGGAAAATGGGCGAAAGGAGTGTTTGTGCAACATGATAATGCAAATCTTCACCACTTAATGAAAACCATAGCTGCCATGTATCAACTAGAGTTTGCAGTTCTTTCGCACCCTCCCTATTCTCAGAACTTGGCTTCCAGCATTTACCACTTCTTTGGGGCCAGAAAAATCCTCTGTGTGCGGTCGGTTTGCAGAACAAGCTGTTGAAATTTAAGTGCGTAAGACTCCAAACAATTGGTTTGAGCCAGGTCTTCTGAAGCTGATACACCGCTGGCAAACTGCATAGAGATAACGGGAGATTATATTGAGAAGTTGCATATATCTGTACCTGTACGAATATGTTCTGTACCCTGTACGAATTGTCTTTTAAAAAAATAAAAAGTGTAAATCATTAAAGTACGTCCCTGGTAAATGAAAAAAAAAAATAGGTGTTGGATATTTTCCTTTAGTTTAGAAATTCGATTATAAAAGTTACGTAATTCTACGCTGCATTTTGTTGAAGTTTCATAATTCGATTTCTATACACGTTTTCTGTTCTTCCCCGCCTTTGTCAGGAAAGAACTATTTGTTCGATTGACAATCTGAAAACGTACAACGTGATGTACTCATAAATATTGCGTAGTCTTTCCGGGTGTCTCTTGTTTCTTACGTGTTTAGAAACCATTTTAATGTGATTATCGAGATTCATCGGAGATTACAGCTCATAGTGAGAGTATTCATGTTAACTGAATCTTTCTTATGGCTAAGAACAAGACGAAAATGTTGGTGGTTTCAGAAGATTTCCTCCACGGAGACTTTTAATACACGAAGGGTTGCAATATTTCAAAAATGAAAATCCGGAACGTTACTAAATTACGAGAACCTATTTGAAATGCTTAAAATAGAAAGAAGTGTTATATATTTATTTACTTTCTTCCATTAGATAGAATTGTTCAAGTATTACGTAATCACATTTTTAGTGATTTTAGTAGAGCTTCTCCTTCCTCGTTAAGCAAACGTAAGCAGATGATTTACCACCTCCCCTGGTAACAACGCGATGAAACACACAACGCACTCCAAGAACCGGGGGAAGAACCCAGACTATGATGAGTAGGCCTATATCATGAATTTACTATAAACGTTCAAAAATATATAAATAATAGCTTAAATTACTTTGTCACTCAAAAAACTGAGGAGCTGAATCTGCCACTGTTCTCTCGTCTCGGGAAGTGTATCTGTTTCTTTTGGAAGAGCTGTGTTCCGTCTCATGTCACGTCAAAAAAAATTATGTCTTCAATGCATATACACTCGTGAGTATATATAAAATGGGTTCATGGTTGGTGAACAACTCTGTTTACGAATAAGTTTTATTATTTTTTTTTTTCTTGGCTTACGAACAATATTTCAGGATACGAATGCATACACGCGGCTGTATCAATTCCACGCACCTAGTAGTTGCTTTTGGGAATTTCTCTTTAACATTATGTATCAGACTTTCTTTTTTCACTTTTTATGTTTTATAGCTCTTCATAATAAAACTAACTCTACGGCCTATAGAGCCCAGAGGTTCAATGCTGCATTCACAAAAGCTCTTCACTAACTTCTGTCCTTAGCCAACTGGATACAGTTTCTACTTTTTACTTCTGTTTGAGCAAGATCCATCTTATTGTCTTCACATCTGCACCTAAGTCTTCCTAATGAACATTTTCCGATTGGATTACCAGTTAAAACTTTGAAAGCGTTCCTACTTTCTTCCATTCTGGCTACATGACCTGCCCACCTGAACCTCCTAGACTTGATGACCCTAACAATGGTTGGTAAATGGTCTAAACTATGCAATTCCTCGTTATGAAATTTCCGCCATTCCCCATTTCCGTTCATGTTGGGTCCGAATTCTCATCACAGAATAGGCCGCGGTGGCTCAGTGGTATAGCCTTCACCTCTGGTGAGTATGGTTCCTGGGTCGATACTAGCTCGCGCCAAGTAAACTTTGTGGGCTCCTCTCACTTCACTCACTTCTCTCCTTCCTCTCACTTCATTCATCTCACCATTCCATTCATTTCTCATCATCACTGTCTCCTTTAGCCTAGCCGGGATAAGGGTGGGACGTAAAACTGAAAGATTTCATTTCGTTTTATCACAGGATTTTATTCTCAAATACTTTCAGTTTGCGTTCTTCCCACAGAGTAAGCGATCATGTTTCATAACCATATACTGTAGCACAACAGGCGTGACTATTGTTTTCTGTATTTTAAGCTTCATATTCCTCGACAGAATTCGCGACGACAACAGATTTTGAACTGAATAATAACCCGAATTCCCTGCTTTTAGTCTACATTTAATTAGTTAGTGAATATGTTTTTGGTCTGCTAATATTGACCCTAGATATTTGAAATTCTCCACTTTGTCGAAAGTATTATTAGATATTTAGACGCATTTGCAGTATTACGATCCCGACAAACTTCCACGTATTTAGTTTTCTCTGCATTTACATCCAAACTCAACGTACCTGAGAGCGTTTAATAAGACCTCATACTGTTAGTTTTAGTTAATTTTCTTTACTTCTTCCATTCCATATTCTTCATAACAGAGAAACACTTAAAAATACAGGGTGTATCAAAAAGAACTTTACAACTTTGAAAACTCATTGATTTATTGATTTATTTTACAGACATGGATTTGGTGTCATTTTGTAGCAAAATACACAAAGGTTTGACTCACGTAGTACTCTAGTTCAAGAACAAACCACCGCAAGCGCTAGTGACAGTTGCAGCAAAGATGACAGCCATTACTGGTTCCGAGTGTGCTAACTGTATGTTTAAGTTTGAAGAATCCAAGCCTGCGACAATTGTGCAACGTAATTTTGGTACAAAGGATTTTAAAGATCCTCCCAGTAGGCCTACCATTTATCCCTGGCATAAATGTTTTATTTAAACTGGATGTTCGGTAAGACAGAACAAATCTTCAGATCGTCCCTGTACGTCTGAAGTAGAGATGCAAGGGCTCGGAAAAAAACCGGCTTTTTTGAAAAAAAAAACTCGGTTTTTTCTGCTTTGCTTTTTTGCTTCGGAAATTTGGGGCTTTTTTCAAAATACTGCTTTAAATTGATAAAACAGAGTTTGTATCGCTTCTCTATAACACAAAAAATCATTTAATTAGTGGTTGATCCTGATAATAATATAAAACATCGAAAATAAACTATGAATTTCGAAAAAATATTTCAAACAATTTTTCTTCAACATATTTACATTATGAATTCCACAGGATTAACCAATGTATATAATAAGAATTTTTTAACCTCCTATATACAAAAGTAAGCAGAGTTGGCAAGAACCGTGGTTGTGTTTGAAAATGCCAAAAAACCCGTTTTTGGGGGGATGTTTAAACCAGGCTTTTTTGGTTTAAACCAGGCTTTTTTGACTTAGATTTTTTGCTTTATGTATTTATATTACATATTCACAGAAATAAGTTTGTTTCGCCTTGATGTTATTATGCAACAGCGGGGTTATGCCGGAAGAACTCCCATAAGCTTAAAGAAGTGCGGTCAGTAAATTTCTTAAGTTGAGAATCTCCCGCCCTAGCCATTGGGAAAATCCCGTCATTACTTGAAATGTAAGACAATAACGGGAAAATCCTGTTATTGCTTTGCATGTAAAATTTAAAGGTCAACGTACCATAATCAGTACACTAAAACTGAGGTATTAAATTACAAATTTAGCACCGGTACGTAGATATCATTGAAAGTCCAATCCAAGCTAATGTTGGAAGCTACGTAGGCAATCGATAAATTTTGCCAATTTCTATCAATATATTTAAGCAATATTGGCTTCTTTATAAAACAACACGCATTTAGGCATGTAGAAATATACAATTTGGTTTGTTTCGTATATTTAGGCTTAACATCCTTACGAAATACCGAGGTTATCAAGGAGAAGACTTTCGCTTAAACTGACATCCGAACCGCTACTTGGGTTACGCATGAAAGAAGGTTTGTGGTTCGACCGAGAATTGAACATGGGACACCTTGATTAAAAGGTGAAAGGGAAATAAAACTATTGCAGGTGGTTTGATATCTGGAAACGTTACCATGAAGTTCACACGATTCGCATTTTTCATTCTTTTTATTTTTGTGGTTTAAACCAGTTATTAAAAAAAAAAAAAGTTGGTGTAAACCATCCTACCCTAAAAGTAAACACTTCTTTTTAAAGAATACACAAATAACTAGCAAAATATTATGTAGTATTTTTACTTCAAAATATTCCATACCCTCTTTTTGAAACAAAATAAAATTAAAATAAAACATAAGAGAAATACTTAGATTTATATGATACACTTAAAGGCTGCACATCTAGAGCTTTTGGTTCTGTATATTCTTGAAATTCTACAGTTAAGTTTTATAGAACCACCATCACAGTTTACCCAATCCTCAAGTTTTCTAAATTTTTAACAAGAGGGATTCAACATATTATTACGGAACTCCCCCCCCCCCCCAAAAAAAAAGACTACGGAATATATTTAAGTTAAGCTAAATACAACTGCACAACAAACATGACTGAGTGATTAGCTTTTGCGCTTCTATCGGGAAGTCCGGGATTCAACCAGCATTCGACCATTCTGACAAAGCTTTTCTTCATTCCATCTGTGAATGTAGAAATAGTGCGTGTACTGTGAGTTAGGCGACTTCCTTTCTTATTGTTTTTAAATCGTTATTATTACTAATTACCAGCAGTGACGGTTTTGCGAAGGTTAGGGAGGCGGTCTTTCGGACTGAAGCCCGTTCCCCAAAGTTACGGAATGTCTACAACAAACGAAATATCATAAACTTTAAGCTCCCGTCAAATAAAAATTACGAATGTTTAAAAAAACTAAACATTAGTAAGAAACCCTTCCCAAAATACTTTTCTAAATCCGCCACTGATTCTCGGTATAAAATGATTTTTAAAGTTGTATCCGGAAGATTATTGCTAAACATATAAACGAAACGAAATATTAGTTATGCCTGTGCTCATATACTTCAAGCACTTCCCAAATAAAATTAGGACTTTTTAGGAAACGAAACAATCAGAAAAAACCCTCCTAAAGTACCTTTCTAAATCCGCTACTGATTATTTGTATAAATTGGTATTCAAGGTTGTGTCCGGAAATTTATTGCTAAATCACTTCACAGCTACAGTATAACAGAAATGTGGAAGTACGGTTTGACGGATATATTGAAAAACGTACGCTTTGACGGATAAATAGAAAAACGGGCAAGTTTAACTTTTGCGCTAGAAGCTAGAGTACTAAAAGCTCTTAGAAATGAAACACGGATGACAAACTAGAGAAGAAAAAAGATGTCGATAACTCAAAAGTTAAAATAAAGTTAAATAGCCTCTAAAGTTACCCTCAAATACTACATTTTTCATGTTAGCTTTAATTCGTAAAATATGTGCTCCATCCATCTTGATGGTGAATTTCAGAGCGAAATATGACATTCAGGTCATGGAATTCTTATCTAACTATAGAATATACTATAAGAAAGCTATTTAGATAGAAAAATCATGAAGTTGAAAAAAGCCAAAATTTCCAAAATTCTCGTTTTTTTCCCAAAAAAGCCGGCTTTTTATGTGAAAAAAACCATCGATTGAAAAAAGCCGGCTTTTTTGCATCTCTAGTCTGAAGACGTTGTAGAGCAAGTAAACAAAACTTTGTGAACAGTCTTACAAAATCCACTTGGCGTGCTTCTCGTCAGCTGGGCGTCCTACAGATGACAGTTTGGCGTGTATAGACTGAAATAGTGTGACGTCACATCCTTTCCGTTGCCATGGTGATCGCCATTTTATTTTCTAAACAACAAGTAGCTTAAATACCTAAAGGACCTAAATGCAAATCAAAAACTGTAATGAAATATTTCGGAATTACAAACATTGGAGTTAATGAAATATTTATGTGTGTGTTTTTTTTTTTTTTAATATTTCTAATCAATGAAATAAAAACAGAGATATAGAAAAAGAAAAAGAGAAAACAAATGTACTTATCTTGTTCATTATCAGATATTGACCTTATATAATTTTGAAAATATTTTTATTCATTAATATAAATATGATAACTTGCATATGTGAACAGGATTAATGTTTAACAGTTGTTTAGAAATATGCTGAACCATTCATAATTGGATGTTTTCTTGTTGTACTGTTTCTATTTAAAAAAAAAAGTTGATAGGGAATTTAAGAAAAGATCTGACCTATATCCACGGATGGTCCGAATTGAAAATTTCCAAAGGCTTGATTTTCCCCTTTTCTTTTGTAATATTGTAGAGTAATATTGTGCACTTCCATTATCAAGAGTAAACATAAAAAAAATAAATGTCCCAACAGAATTAGCGTTGTTCTAAATTTTTTTTCTTTTTAAAAATCGTGTATTTTATTCAAGAGTTTTTCTTGTGCCGACAGTTTGTCAATCTGCACGTTTAGAGAGTTTACATTGTGTATAGTTGCTTCTTAAGGTGGATTACATTATAATGACGACGTTTACATTATTTGATTTCTACCTTATCACTTAGAGAAGTGTCTCTTTTGGAAAAAAGTTCCTAGATATTAATCTTTGTTTATGAATTTTCTTGATTTTATTCGTATTTCCTAAACGCATTTCTATATTCTAAATCTGTACCCTTTCTCACCAATTTTATTAGTTGTTAAAACATTTTATAATTGTAAATAAATTTACAGCCGTTGTCCTTGTTTGTACTAGACTTTAAAATACACCATTCGCTTCACGCGTTTGTATAAAAAAAAATGGCGATCGCCATGGTAACGGAAAGGAAATGACGACATTACTATTTTAGTCTATTGAGGAAACGGTTGCATCTCAAACCATACATATTACAAATGGTGCAAGATTTAAAAGACACTGGTAGAATTCTCGTGAGAAATTTTGCATGGAATGGATGGATACTTTGGAGACATGTATGCCACATAACATATAGAAGCCATATTGAACCTCTTCGTATAAGGTAAAATCTTGATGTATTTTGCCACAAAATGATACCAAAACCATGTCTATAAACTAAATAAATAAATCAATATGAGTGTATTTTGCCACCAAATGACACCAAAACCATGTCTATAAGCTAAATAAATAAATCAGTATGAGTGTATTTTGCCACAAAATGACACCAAAACCATGTCTATAAGCTAAATAAATAAATCAATATGAGTGTATTTTGCCACAAAATGACACCAAAACCATGTCTATAAGCTAAATAAATAAATCAATATGAGTGTATTTTGCCACAAAATGACACCAAAACCATGTCTATAAGCTAAATAAATAAATCAATATGAGTGTATTTTGCCGCAAAATGACACCAAAACCATGTCTATAAGTTAATAAATAAATCAATATGAGTGTATTTTGCCACAAAATGACACCAAAACCATGTCTATAAGCTAACTAAATAAATCAATATGCGTTTCGAAGGTTGTAAAGTCCTTTTGGATACACCTTCTACAGTATTTAAAAATAAATAAACAATACCACATTTATGTGGATGTTATAGAATAGATTAGATTAATTCTGTTTACATTAACCTCAAAGGGAAAATAATTTCGGTTTAGAAACGACATCGCAAAACGAAATAAGTTTGTAACTAGTCGGTGCACTGTGTGTGTTCTTTGAAACCATTAATATATCACAATCCGAATGAGTTATGTCAAGAGAAGAAGGAGACATGATACTTCTAAGTATCCATAAAACTCATGTTGTCATGGAATAAATAATATGTAAAAGACCATTCATTTTTCATTCAAAGATTTCTTTGTACAACGCGTTACGTAATGAAAATCTCTCTAATAGCAAACACTAGTTCGCTAATTGATAACCTTGCTTCTACAAATAGCAGAGTTCAAGAATAAGTATTGGGTATTTGAGAATTTTGATGACGTCAGAGATATGCGCCAATACTCGAAAGAAGCGAAACCATATATTCCAAATGTATGTTATGGGGAATCCCTCTGATGTATGCAAGCGTGATGTTTGTTCGAAGGTTAAGTGGTCAGTCGTGTGTCTGTGTGTGTAGTAACCTCGTCTTCCTCAATTTATTTTTAGTTAAAACAACTTACTGCCTTGTTTTTCAGTGTCAGTGTTAATTACCAACTGAGATGTTAATTGCTATTTCAGGAATTCCAATAAACGTATTATAGTACAGTCGCAAAAAGTTACCTATATGTGTATCTTCCGAACTATTAACGCGTTTATATTTTTTCTTTTAAATTACGTATGTTCAATATATACTATTTGCAAGAAGCCAATATAATATACAGGGTGTTTCAAAACAACACCGACAACGTTTTGGAGGTGATTCCTGACACCAAGATAAGACAAAAAGTATAGACTAACCTGGGTGCACCAATACTTAGGGAGTTATAGGCTGCCGAAAACATGAAAAAATGAACCTTAAAGGTCCATAGCTTCAAAACTATTGGATCTGCCGTAGTTGGATTAAGACTTCACTTAGGAACTAGCATATGTCCTATCCAAATATCCAAGTTTCAGAATTCTAAGGTATTTAAGCAACACTTTTTATAAACAGAGCTTGGCTATGGGCATATAATTTGAAGTATCTACTCACCATACTTCTATAAAAATTGTTGCAGAAGTACCACAGGGTTGTGAAACTTCGATATTTGGATAGGGCACATAGTAGTTCCTGAGTGAAGTTTTAACCTGACTACGGTAGGTCCCATAGTGTTGGAGCTGTGGACCTTTAAAGTTCATTCTTTTTCATGTTTTCGTCAGCCTATAACTCCGAAAGGAAGCATTTGCACACAGGTTTGTCTATACTGTTTGTCTTATCTTGGTGTCAGGAATCACCTTCCTAAACGTTGTGTTGTTTTGAAAGACTCTGTATATTGTCTTTCTTAAAGCTGTCTTTACAGTGTTTTTAATTAAGCACTTTTCCATAACACGTATTACATATCCTTCCAGGAAAAAGGAGCCGCAATTTGTTTGAAAAGATTGTACATTTTCAATTAGATTGAGTTTTCAATAATTTCAATTAAAAATTAGAAATCGGAGCGAAGCAAAACTCTTGTGTTAATGACTTATACTAGGAAACCAGCACGTCCTGCACAAGCGCAGGACACTATTGATGTCTGAATGATTGAATATGATACAAAATTAAAAATATTTATGACTAGTAAAGTAGTTTTAATAGCACGCTAATATTATCTTTAATTAAGAATTTCTCGATAATTACTCGAATTTAAGACGTACTCGAATCTAAGACGCAACCCGATTTTGCTGGGTTAAATTAAGGAATATGACCTGTTTTTACTATTATTAAAGCGCTCTTTGATATTGCTCATTTTCTGTGATTTTTATATATCCTGCTTCCCTCCCCATGTTGCGGGGCATGGAATGGGAAGTATCATTGTTCATCTGAGCGACCCCGAAAACAGAAGTGTAGCTGTTCATCTCAGCGACCCCAAAAACTATAAATTCGACACTAATATCGGTCATTTTCGATCATTTTCAAATGTCTCTGTCCCTTCCGTCAAATGTCTCTGTCCCTTCCGTCAAATGTCTCTCCCCTCCATTAAGTTACACGTCAAAGTGATATGACAAAAAACATCTCAGAATTCGGTTAATTTTTCTTCGCGGCACTTGCAGGAAAAATACAACTAAACTGCAATGTTTGCGACAATAGCACATAAGCAAATATCTTGAAAGCAAATTTGAACTTGTTAGCTTCTCTTTCAGGCGTTGAAATCAGATGTGCTTTGCCTTACATCATGGAACAAATATTATTGAATATGTCTATTTCCCCACGATACCAATCTTATACGAGACGATATGAAGATAATAGAAGCAAACACAGAGATTTTAGTAAACGCCTGCAGAAACATGAATTCAGAAGTGCATGCAGGATAAACTAAAATGGAATATAAAGCAGGGCCGTGCCGTGGAAAATCAGAGCCCGGGGCGAGAGTATACGATGGCGCCCCCATACATATATTCCAAGCAATTTTTCTTCTTTTTTCCTTTTTTCTTTTGAACTTTTCGCCCCCTTACTTCGGCGCCCGGGGCCGTCGCCCCGCTCGCTCCCCCTTAAGGCATGGCCCTGATATAAAGTAAAACTTTCAACGAATTGGACGCTTTCATATCAACATTAAGAGAACAAAACCATAGCCTCGAAATTAAATGTCAACCGAATGCTGAGAATTCGTGTTACTATTCACTCCAAACTATTTTGTATTAGCGAATTTTATCGAAGAATTCTATGGTGTGTGTGGTTCCTGAATCGATCCCCGGCAAAGTAAGTTTGTGGTGGACAATATCGTGTCCGTGAGTTTTCTTCGAATACTCCCGTTTCCTTCCACATTCTCATTCCAGAAATTCTTTCATCATTCATTTGTCTCAATTATCCGTCTCCCTTAACCTGTCGGACATAATCGTGGGACGTTAACCTAAAAAAATCAATTTCTTTTCATTTCTATTGAAGAATTTGAAGCTTAAAATACATAAAACGATAATTATGCCTATTGTGCTCTATGATAATGAAACATGGTCGCTTACTTAGGGGGAAGAATGCAGGCTAAAAATATTTGAGTATAAAATCGCAAGGAGAATATTTAGACATAAGAGGGACGGGAATGGGGAATGACGGAAACTTCATAACGAGGAACTACATAATTTATATTGTTTACCTATTATTCTCAGGGTCATTAAGTTTAGAAGGCTCAGGTGGACAGGTCATTTAGACATAATAATAATAATGATACTAATACTAATACTAATACTAATAATAATAATAATAATAATAATAATAATAATAATAAAAAGAAAACAGAAACCGTTTTAAAAACTTTTAGCTGGAAGCCCAATCGGTTAACGACCATCAGGAAGACCTGGGCCCAAATGGGAGAACAATATTAAGATGGATCTCGTAGAAACAAGAATACAAAGTAGAAACCGGGTGCAATTGGCTAAGCACAGAAATCAGAGGAAAGCTTTTGTTTTTGCGACACTCAGGGATGAATCCAGCAAACTTTTCCTTGGACGTGTCCATGACTTTGTCAAGGGAGCCGAACTTTTACATACCAAACGCGAACCGAAAGTCTTTTTCCAGGCTTTGAAAGTATTAATTACTAGCTATGAATAGACAGCATAGATACTTGTATTAGTATTATTATTATTTGAAGTAGAAACATCGGTTTTGACACTGTTTAAAATAAGATTACAGGTTGTAGGAAATGGGCCAATATTATTCAGAAGAAAAGAAAATTGGTTTAGGAAATTGCTTTGCTTGACTCTGCCTTTGTGCAATTGGAAAAAATTGTAAAAACGAGAAAAAATAATATCACACCCTTACATTGTTATGCGATTTTGAAGTAATAAAATCACAATTCTTTGGATAACATACAGTTAACTAAATGAGACTACCAAAGTTGATGGTTAATGAAAACGAGCCGTAGACAGGGAGATGACTCGGCTCAAGCCCTACCCACTTTAGTACAGTGATATCGAAATTGATCCTACTTTCATGTTGTATATTCCATTTGTGATTCCCGAAACTAGCATTATACTTACATGTTAAAAAAAAGTTACTTCTCATAAGTTCCATCTTTTACCCTACAGGGTGCTGCAATGGATCAAGGGTAGAATGTTCACCTCTGGTGCTTGGGGTCCCAGATTCGATCCCAGCCCCCGCCAAATGAACTTCGTGGTGGACAAACACCCTATGAGTGAGCTTCCTCGAAGTTCTCCCGTTTCCTCCCACTTTCTTCCTTCCTCCATTTAATTCATTTCCCATCATCACCGTCTTCTTTAGCCTAGCCGGCATAACTGTGGGACGTAAAACTCAAAGATTTCATTTCATTTAACCCTACACTAGATTTCAGTAGATTGCTTATATACTATATTTTTCATTTTTTTCAACTTGTTCTAGTTACCATAAGCATCAACACACGTAGTAAAGAGAATTAAAACGAAAATAGGCGTTCTATTCAGGGGAATAGAAGGAAATCCTGCTAAATCCATTTTTCAATTTTGTCAGGAAACGAAGAAAAAGTGACGCCCTTATGTCTCAGAACTGTTAAAGAACTTTTTGTGTTTATTCGTAGATTTCATTCATCTGCATAAAGTAGCGACCACTAAAAAAAAAACAAAAAAAAAAAAAAAATCTTCAAAAATTCTGAACGAAGGGAGCAACTTATTGTTCGTTTCGTGACAAAGTTGAAAAATGAATTTAGCAGGTTATGCTTCTATGCCCCAGAATTATTATTATTATTATTATTATTATTATTATTATTATTATTATTATTATTATTATTATTATTATTATTATTATTATTATTATTATTATTATAAGGATAAGTCATAACTCTTACAGTAGTCGCGTGTATCCCGATAATCGACCATAAGTACAAGGCCAAACTTGTCCAAGAAGTAATGTGGCAAGCGGACAATTCAACACCGAGACCAAAACTCCGTCAGTACTTTCAGTAAGTTTTTGATGACAGTGACGATTTGTGTTCAACAACATCTGATACGTGAATTGTTAGTATATGAGTTCCAACTCGGGTATAACCCAGAACATTTGCCATGCGAGAGGGAAGATGCAGTAAACCACACTATAGCAACACGTTGATTTCAGATACTTCGTGCAGGTTGTAAAAATGTCGAAGACCAGACGAAAGTTCGGTCGTCCCAAAGTACCAGATTGTAAGGTTATACGACACGCCATTGAGGAAAATCCATCCACCAGCACGTGATAATTTCAAACCAACTCGGCATGTGCAGTCCTCTGTAGCGTTTCACTTTCATGAACTTCGGAAAACCATCAGGAACTGCTGCATTCTACCACATGATTTGATCCCAGTTTCAGCCCAGAGGAAAGTGGAATGTATATACCGACAGCTGTTGCAAAATCCGCATTGTGTGTGTTTCCTGAAACAGATTGTTACAAGTGAAAAAAAAAGTTTATCCGAAAGTGCAAAAACTGTGATTGAGCAAGAGTCAATTTTCATAACTGGTCGTCAAACAAGACCGGGTCGAGCATAATATCATATTTGGAGTGTGTGGTGGAACTTCGAAGGGATCATTCACTTCAAGTTTGTTTCTAACGGTCGTAATATCAATATCGACCTTTATTTCGAACAATTGATACGGATGGATCCTGCATTGCGAACAAAATATCCCACACTGGTGAACAGAAAATGTGCCTTGCCCCAACGGGAAAATACAAAACCACACTTGCTTCGAGAAATGCAACAATAAATGCAGAAACTTGATGACATCAAATTTATGCCACATTATACCTGACCATAGAGATCATAGGCCATATAGTCTTGACGTTCTCCCTTACTATTCTATGTGTTTCGGTGCATGGCACATTTTCCGAAATCAGGATGCTTCACCAACAATCAAGAGCGACTGAAGGAGAAATCGTGGAATCGACGTAAATCAAGGAACTGGCAAGAGGATGGCTGCAAACAGTCCAACACGATATGCTCTGAATGTTAACTACCTTTCATTGTACAGTAATAAATGCAGAATGTTGCAAAACTTATGACTCCACCTTGTATTATTAATTTTATAATTTAGCTGAATTGTTTGCGTGTATGACCTCAGTGTGCGTGATCCCTCTTATTGTTCTCAGTGGAAGCACTAAAAACTTTTGGTATTGATCGAGTATCATGAGGGACTTGGGGGCTTCCTAAATTAAAATGTGGCGAATTTCAATCCAGAAAGCAGGAAATAATGGCGCCTGGAAATCGATGTGGAGGCCAAACTTGACACAGTTTAATGTGAGCCATCTGGCTAGCCATAGCCTTTCGTGGATTGTAGCGCTAGAAAGTTTAATTTAGTATTACTTACCAAAAGTCGTCACAATTTTAATACTGTGGAACTTAAGGGAAATTAAAAGTAATTTCTTTTTATACCTGTCTCTCCTGCAATTCGCCTAATCTCTGTGTACTAAAAGAAAATACTGACGTTCATGTCGCAAGAGCCCATGAAGTACTCTGGCAGACTATATTCTTACGCTTGTGCATTCGGAAGGAATGCTTTCGTCGTCGTTTTGAAGAAAGAAAAGAAACTATAATCGTTAATTTGGGAAATATAGCTCACTGGTAGAATTGAGAGGTAACTGAGAAGACGACGAGCGTTTTTAGTTTATAGGGCATGTGGGTAGAAATAAATAAGAACAAATATTTAAAAAAAAAAAAGAGAGTTGAGAGTATGTTTTGGAAGAAAGAAAAGGAAGGTTGTTTGGGCGTTTAGGACTTTGGATGTGTATTCCGTACCTCCGTTCCTGGTCGTCGACTGGTGGTCTCCATGTCTTGGCTTCTGTGTCGAATTGGCGTGGAACTTGGTATAGGTCTCTCCTGCCGTTGCTCACACTCGCTCCTCGTGTACTTCACCGCTCCTCGTGTACTTCTCGAGTGCTACTCCCCTCTTCCGGGTCTTGGGACGTTTTTATATCAACCAAAGTAGGAAGATGGCCGTTGAAATTACGGAAAAACATCCAAAGTACGCACGTGTAAGGATTCAGGAAAGTGCAAGGTAAATGGAATTTTCGACTTATTTAATAATTTGTCAACAGTTACAGAACGCTTTGGTTACATCAGATTACATAAGTTACATAAATTTACCAAGAATGAAGAATGAGGAATCGTCTACTAAAGAGAATTTTGAAATGTTTGCTGACTGTCTTATTATTTCAAGTTGTGTGTGTCTTTCATCATCCACAGAAAATAAAGGAAAAAAATAAAAAAATAAAACATGAAATCGTTATTAAATTTTGATTTGTTTATATACTGAATATTAATAATATGAGGGAAATTCAATATTTTTACAATATGATCTACATTTCAACTGATGAAGCCACATAATGCTTCTTTGTGGCTCAGTGGTAGAGCATTCACCTCTGGTGCGTGGTGTCCCTTGTTCGATCCCAGCTCGCGCCAAGTGGACTTAGAGGTGGACAAATAACGTGTGTGGGGGTTTCCTCGGGGATCTCCCGTTTCGTCCCACTTTCTTCATACATTTCTGATCATCACCGTCTTTAGCCCATCCGGCATATCTGTGGGACGTAAAAGTCAAAGATTTCATTTCATTTTTTTTTTAATAATGCTTGGTGTCAGTGATGCCGACCTGGAACATTATAAAATCCTGTCTCGACGGGAGACGACTAGCTCAGGAGAGTAATACTCCCTCAAGTAGGAACGAGAAACACAGTTCTGATTGGTTGGCGTTGCCACATTGCATTCAAATAGCAGAAATCAAACAATTACTGCGGTCGATCTTCGTGGCCGAGTGGGCTACCGGTATATATTATTAACCGAAATCTCTTTTGACGTGAGTTCAAATCCGGCCCAAGGAAAGTTTTTCTTTTACATTTTTATAACACTTTTGAAATTAAAATAATATGAAAATAATACTCAAAAAAGTAATTTACTTACTTTTGTGCAGATAAGTACTACTAGTAGTAGGATATTCCCATTTTACTCTTGAATTTTCCACGTTATGCTAATTACAAAGTTAAAACTAAAAATAAATAAATAAATAAATAAATAAAATGAAAAGTTGTATGTCACGCATTTTCTTCAATACATGAATAAATTTCGATCTTCTACGTTTAACAAGTAGTTGATGCAGAACTACTTTTGTTATTTGAAAGAGGCAGTTGAAAATGGCGAAAAGAAATATATTTTGTCGTCAGGATTTAGCATTTACATAATTCATTTATGTTATTTTAATGTCATGAACGTAAGGATATAAGAACTGTATTCCTTAATCGTTTTGTGTACATTTTCAAAGTTGGTTGATTCTCATTTTGCATTTTCCTTTTTTCTGTTAACTATATTATTTGTATTTAAAAATAGTAGACCACAAATTATACTTCTTGGAGCTTAATTTTTGAAAATCGTAAGTTATTTCTGCATTAGCATGCATTTTCTGGTAACAAAATTTGACAATTAGCACTAATTTGGAGATTATTGAGGAGTCATTGCCCTACTTTCAACCAATAAAAAGTGTTGCTTCTTCATCCCTTTTTCAAGAAATTAATATCAAAAAATGCAATAAAAGGGGATTTTTCTTACAGGTTGGCATCACTGCTTAGTATATACTTATGTACAATATCAAGGGCGCTTTTCTGTGATGATAAATATTACTGCATCCATGATGTGTTTCTGACCATGTCACTGATCAGCATTGTACTATTTATTGCACTTAGAGAGTTAGTAATAATTATGATGTGTTAACGTGATTTATATTTTTTTCTTTTATATCTATTCTATTATATAAGAGTTGGGGCCGCGGTGGCTCAGTGGTAGACCCCTCAACTCTGGTGCTAGGGGTTTCGGGTTCAAACCCTGCTCCCGCCAAGTAAACTTTGTGGCAGACAAACACCGTGTGCGTGGGTTTTGTCGGGTTTCTCCCGTTTCCTCACACTTTCTTCATTTCACCATTTCATTCAATACTCATTATCACCGTCTCCTTTAGCCTAACCGGCATAATCGTGGGACGTAAAACTCAAAATTTCATTTTTTTTCTATTATGTAAGAGAGTAAAGGTGACTCACTTGTTAACATAAAGTCCATACTGGTAGAGCTAGAAACAAAATTTGGACAGAAAACTTTTTTATTTTATTTTAAAGAATGAAGTGCAGTTGTGGATCTAACCCGAGGTCTAGGAGCCTAGCCCCCCAGTTTTCAGAGTGACGAAAATAATTTAATCTATTATTTATATATTTTTGAAAGTTTATAGTAAACTCATGATATACCTATCGTACTCTGAGTTCTGACTGCTACTCCCCGTTGATACCTTGTAGATCCTCCACTGATGAAGTGGCTCCACATTAGAAAAATAGTACTTGGCATATTAACTTCTCATTAAAAAATAACTGTACACATGTTTCAGCATATTTCGAAAATTCCGCTTTTAAATGAGGAAAGGAAGAAGTTTATATCGTACGAGTTTCGTCTTTTTATTGTGAAACTGCTAAAAGTGAGGAATCACTCAAAGTAAAGATGTTAAATTCGCTATTTTAACCCTTAGTTAGAAATAAGAGAATATATGTTTTGACATTTTCGACAATTCTGCTTCTAACACATGGAAGGGGATTCGATAACACTGAAATTTCTTATTCTTTATACGAAAAACTCAATAGGAGTATTCGTTTAAGTTGGTGGTATGAAATTTGGTATATAACCTTGTAACTGAAATACTCCGAAAATGTTTTTCAGACTTTTTAACCCTTGAATTGGCACGCATTGATAGCATTACCATTAAAATATTTAGTTTGCTTTTATGATTGAGACATGTCTTCCTGATCATAATTTAGTAATTTTTAAAGTATTTTTTGTACTTTGGCTACAAAATACAGGGTGTTTGTTTCAAAGCAACATTACCATAAAATATGTTTTATGTGTAGCTACTGAGCAGGATTGCCCTATTATGGTCAAATATCATAAGAATACTCTCAGTAATTACCAACTGTTTCGTTGAAGTATTTTCCTACACACAAAAAAAAAAAAAAAACTTTCCCGGAACGTAGAAGATAAAGCTTCTACAATACTAAATTTGACTGTCCCCTGTTGACGAAGATTAAAAATATCTAAAGAAGCGACCCACAAATCATGTATACGAATATTGTATAAAAGCTATAATGCCAATTAAATGATCACTAAAGTTATAATTCGTGCGAATATCGCAATAGAATGCGATGTTGCTTCAGAGCAACACTGCCCGATAAAGGGTTAAAAAATTCGGCTCTAAAGAGGAGAATTCCTAGTATTAAAATTTTTCACTCTTTATTCAGAAAAATGTGTTGATGTGCTTATGTTACGGGTATGAAATTAGGTATATAAACTCAGATTAAAAAATAGCTAAACATATGCCACAGCGATTTCGAAAATTCCGCTTCTAAAAGGAAAAGAGGCGCAATTTTTCCAATGTTCGAGCTTCCGGTTTTGTATTCCTTAAACCTCCTTCTTCCTGTACGAAAAATGGGCACTTCAACTTGTTCTATTATGAACATTATTTATTTATTATAAACATTTGGGGTGCAGGAACTCGTTTGGGGGACCTGAATCCCATGTCCCCCTGTGGTTACACCCCTGGTCTCGGCACTTAACCTTCGGGTTCCATAGACCATAGAGTAAGTTAGTTCTTTCCGCATACCAAAGCGATTAATGAATTAATGGTTTTTCCTCGTACGTATAAGACAGAAATGCATATGTATCTAACATTTCGACACAAGTGCAATTAGGGAAGCAGATAGGAAATTATGCAGTATCATATTTATTCCATGAATTTAACAGGGACTCTTTAGCCATACTTCCCGTCTCCTTTAGCCTAACCGGCATAACCGTGGGACGTAAAACTCAAAGATTTCATTTCATTTTCTTTAGCCATACTTTTTCTTCGTATTCCAATCTTGCAATATCAGTATCAGTATTTTAAGTTTTCGGACGAGCTGACAATGAATTATCGTAGGACGGGGTTACTTTGCACATGATTTAAGTAGTTTTCAAGAAAATCGCATGTAACTTACAAACGCAATGATTTAGAACATTGCATTTTAAACATACGAAAAATATTAGTTCAAGTTCATTAGTAAACATTCAGTATGGTCATAGTCATTAAAATATAAACTTTGGTGCAAAGTAACCCCATAATACATGAACATAACGTTTGTGTGCAATGTTTTTCCTTCAGTATTTGTACATTTTTTTTCTACACAAAACTCCATGCAGTCTACAAATATTGATATTAGAATGATGGTACCGGTATCAGTATTTAGTTTGAATTATCGATATGTGTAAAGAAAATTATGTAGCTTCTGGTACCGGTATAGAAGCCGCATTCTAATAGTTTAGCATATGTAACACAAAAATACCCACTCAGGAACAGAAAAAAAATCCCGTGAACTGATTATTCCTTATTATTCCTTATGTCCAATAACATCATCTCAACCGTAATCAATGGAATATTTACGGGGTTTGGGACTTCAAGGCTGAAGCCCACCCAAATTGCATAATTAAAAAAAATCTCATTTTAGTTATTTCTATGCGTATAAGCAGCAAGCTCACTCAAAAGTCTAGTGATTACTGAAAAAAAAGTCGAAACCTTTGTGAGTGAAGCTCCTCTCAAACTACTTCTCAGGGTCCGCCACTGTTCATAATTTATTTTTCAACAAGAAATTCATTACAGTATCTACCTAAATCGGAAATTTACCTTAACTTAGAATACAGGAGGTCCCAGTAGTAATAATTTCCTATCTAAGCGGTATTTTGGACCGGTGCAAAGTAACCCCGAGTAGAGGCAGAAACCGCCTTCTCCCAGTTTTATTTTTTTTTATGCCATTAAAACGTTTCAAGTAGTTAGATGTAAGGATGTCCCCAGGAAGTCCGGGTTCGATAAGACTTTAATTTCCATATTAAAACCTATAGTATACAGTGGAAATTATCACTGTGTGTTCCCTTGAATAGCACTGGGGGAGATTAGACCCGGAAGTGATAAAAAATTATCAACAATGATTAATTTTGTGAGTCGATAATTTTTAATTGGAGCGGAAGAAAGTTTGATACTTTGAAAAAATCTTTTATGATAATTTTAATTAGAGCGGAAGAGGCTGTGATATGATTTCTTTTCTCCCCTTTTGTAGCGGAAACTGAATATAAGATATGAATAAAGTCACGTATAATTTGATAATTAGGGGAAAGCAATATATGCTTTGAGTCACGTAACTTGTGTGTTTGATTAGAATATCAAAGGAAGTAATGATATGTGTATCATCTTGTTTAATTGGAGCAGACTTCCTGAAAAATGTGGATTTGATAGTGAGCCCTCCTTTTGCGTGGGCAAAAGGGAAGTTTTGGATAATAAGCATAGAGATATTGATTTCGTTTGCATGAACGTGGGATGAAATACGTGGGCGAAGATAAATCCCTCCTCCTTTTGTGGATAAGAAGCAAAAACTGATTTATAAATAAAGTCTATTGTCTTACATGATTTTAATGTTGTGTTTTTAAGTGCTAAGTTGTTTGTAGACGGTGTAATTTGATTGGAACGACTGGATTTATTGTTGAAGGTAAGGAATTTTATTTATTTATATCAATTGAATATTAAAAAATATAAGATGAGATAAATGCCTGTTATTAGATATATAATGGTAGTACTTTGATTGTTGAGTTGCTTATGAATTAACTCAATTATTGGCAATTATTAATTATTGGTACCGAGGCTATATTGTTGTATATGCTTACAAGACTTTGCTTGTAATGAATATATTAACAATTTGAAAGACATAAGATGGCGCCGGGAATGGAACCCGGCTTTGCTATGGCAAAGACGCGCACGTTAGCCATTGCCGGGAATGGAACCCGGCTTTGCTATGGGAAAGACGCGCACGTTAGCCATTGCCGGGAATGAAACCCGACTTTGCTATGGCAAAGACGCGCACGTTAGCTACCGTCGGGAATGGAACCCGGCTTTTGTACGGCAAAGACGCGCACGTTAGCTAACGCCGGGAACGGAACCCGGCTTTGCAACGGCAAACACGCGTATGTTAGCTGTTGCGGGGAATGGAATTTGGGTTTTTTACGGAAAAAAATGCGTACGCTAGCTACAACGGATGTTTATTTTGGTGCTGGGGTTTGAAGCCAAGCGCTTTAAACTTGGAAGTTAAAGAGCTTTATTTGAAAAAAGAAAAGAAATGAATTTTATTTTCTTATTTGTTTTAAAACAGAATTATAAAAATAATAAAGAGACTTTGCTTGATTTTTAAAATGGCTGAAGTCTTGTTAACTATTACTAGCGTTGAATGACAGGAGGGCGTAGCTCTTGAAAATTGACCTGAAGGAGTTTTAAGCTGTTGAAAGGAAAGTAGGCAGGGCTAAAGATTTTGCTATCTGGCAGGGGGGTTTGAAAATTGACCTGAAGGAGTTTTAAGCTGTTGAAAGGACAGTAGGCAGGGCTAAAGATTTTGTTATCTTACAGAGGGTGTTGAAAACTGACAGAAGGGTTGACTTTAATGGGTGGAGTGTCGGTTAAGATAGATTGGCCATTGGTGGTTTTCCACCATTTTGTTTTTCTTTTAGCAGAGTAATTATAACAAGCAATGGCGAACATAAAGATTTTGAATTAATGAATAAATGGTGTACAAGTTTTAAATGACATTGCCTTATTTAAATATGTAGGGAAAAAAAGAGACTGTTTTGGCATACAAAGTATGGTACATTTGCGAAATGAAATGTGTGAGTTTAACGGGAGACGTATGATTAAAGTAACTGAATGATGATGGGCGGAGAAGGGGGGAAATATTGAGAGAACTATGTAACGATTTTATTGTGTTACGTCCGAAGATTATGTCGGTGAGGTAAAAGGCACTATTGGTTTTATGAAACTTGTAAAGAAAAAAGTATATAGAAAGTGGAAGGAACCACGAAAAAATTGCACGCACACACTCTTTGTTTACCACAATTTATAAAAAAATAAATCCAAACTTATGTTTGTCATGAACAATGTTGAAATAATTGGCGGGGGAACCACAAATACAAGAGATGAATGCTTTAACATTTTAGCTTGCAGAGAATGATGAAATTTAAGTTAGTATATTGTCGTGTTGGTCCGAGCTTATGAATAGTGGAATAAAACAAGAAACAGTTTACTTACCTAATGTCCATATGGCAGAACACATTGTTGGCTTAACACACTTTACATTACGGTAATTGATATTCATGTATAGTAGAAACTGTACATGTTTTGAATGAAAGAACATAGGAATTTACTTGATTTATAGTAAACTGATTTTATATGTATGCGGAATATACTTTTGTGAACGATTTTGTGTATGGAACCCCATTTGTTTTGCGTGACCGCCATTTTTTTACGAAGTATATGCGACCCGCCTTTTGCTGTTTTGCGATGAAAAAACGCGGGCATTGCTTATATTGCTTTGACGGTAGCGTATTATGGTGAAGCGTGCGTAAGAGATATTTGTGGAAATGGCCGCTTATAGTATGCAAAGTTGCAGATTTAAAAGAAACATGGCCGACATTGTAAAGTATTATGTACAGTGAATATTAATGGCAATAAATGATTATGATAATGTGAAAAGTATACTATATTGCGTATAGGTACACCGTGAGTAGTAATGGTATTAAATATGCACAACAATAGATGCTGTGGTATATGCAGTATACTATATTGCGTATAGGTACACCGTGAGTAGTAATGGTAATAAATGACCACAACAATAGATGCTGTGCTATATGCAGCATACAATATTGCGTATGGGTGAACAGTGTATAGTGAATTCAATGGATAACAGTGGAAAGGCATGATGTGTTGTATATAGCGTATGGAAAATACATGTACAATGGATAGTTAACATGTTGGGTGACACTAGTATTAATTGATGACGTATATAGCGTACGGAAGGGTAAAAAATAGATGGATGTAATGGGTGACAACAACATGAACGGATGGCGTATATAGCGTATGAAAAATGCAAATTTAGCATTTAGTAAATATGATGGTTGAAAATGGCATTAAGGGATGACGTATATAATTATACTTATGGATATGTAATTTACTTGTATAGCGGGTGAGGGCGACATGGTATGAAAGATACAGAATTAGCACAGCGGCGGTATGATAGCGTCTGCTATCGTGTACATAGTATACATTAGATCCTTTGGATGCGGAAAATAGACGCAAAGCGCGTACTAAATGGAATAGCTTCCACATTATTGATGTTAGCGACTGCTATCGTGTACATAGTATACATTAGATCCTATGAATGGTAAAATAGACGCAAAGCGCGTACTAAATGGAATAGCTTCCACATTGTTCATGGTAGCAACTGCTATCGTGTACATAGTATACATTAGATCCTATGAATGGTAAAAGTAGACGTATAGCTGATAGTATACGCAGTAGGTGCCACACTATTAATGTTAGCGACTGTTATCGTGCACATAGTATACATTATTGCTAATGGATGATCAGTAAACGTATAACGTAAGAAAACAATAGCGTCAGGGATTTCCTTATATACATTATGTGTAATAAACATGGCGACCTTGCATAATACAGACATTGGCGTACACTGGGTGGCATGGATACTTTATAATAAAGTATTGGAAATTTGTTACTATAATAAAGTATTAGTAGACCATTGTACATTTACACATTGCCCGGTTAGCTTTTAGTAATTGTGAAACTTTCCCGCCATTTTTATATTAGTACGTTTTAGGCGCTATATGTAATAAAGTATAGTAGATATGATCAATGCATACCGGATATGAGTTAGTACTGACATGAATGTGAACATTTTCACCTTTGCTACGGTATATGGTATAAAGCATAGCACAGAACCGTAGTGGTTGCCATACGGGCCGTATAATTTTACTATGTCAGTGAATGGACAGCAAAACAGTTTGTATTAGGTTTACAGCATACATATATTACTATTTGAATGAACGTATACCAGCTACCACTTTATATGATACATACCGACTCATATTGTAGACAGCAAGGAAATATTAACAGATTTTTTTACTTTATGTGTATAGGAAATATATACAATGGTTAACTAGCACTTTGTATGAAGCTTACATGTTCATTTTATAATACATATATTAATATACCATTGCACGTATACACACTAACACTTTGTATGAGGCTTATTGGCTTATTATACGGCAAACATATTTTATTGACTCTTTTATTCGATATATTATAAACTGTAGTGGGTAACGATAACATTTATAGTAAACAAATATTAGTTTCTGTTTATGTATAGCAATTGGTTACTAATTAGTATTCAAGTTTCGACATTTTTATATTTATTTGTTTTATATGTTGTACGTATTAAAATAGTCATAGTGATTGGTATATGTACAGTATAAATTAGTTAATTTTCCACCATTTTTATTTTACATGTGATTTTTAATTATAGTACGTATAGCAAATACGTACAGTGCATATTAATTTGTATTGGGAATATATTAGTTTGTTGTAAGTGGAATGCACAGGATACTTACCGGTTAGTATTAATGTGAATGTTGTGCATACTATAGGATGTAGTATATATACACATTTTAATTGAGTTGATTATTTAATACTGTTTTAGTATCTTTTGGAATATTAGTTGGTTCACTTCCTGTTGAAGCTCCGAACAATCTATAATTGTTATTATTTATTGAATCGCTTCTTATAGAAGCTCTGAACAATCTTTGTGATCGAATAAAATTATATGTTCCGAAATTATAAATAAGTCCTTTTCTATTTTTTACGGATCGTTTGTTATACAAACTCTTAAGAACACTTACATTGTACACTTATAAACAGTTGAATTGCTTCTTATAGAAGCTCTGAACAATCGTAGATTGTGAACCTACAAATTGTTGGATCGTATGCATGGCATACTCTGAACAATCTTTGATTGTGATTATTTATAGAAGCTCATAAAGAAAAAATGTTGAAAAATACTGAAAGTTGTAAAAGTAAAGTAATAAATAATTTGTTTTTTCTACCATTAATAAAGTTTTGATTGACGGTATAAAGAATGTTTGTTTTCGGTATTTTTTTCTCCTTATTATCAGTAAAGTATTTTCATTGGTGCGGCATTCCTTTGTTTTTCCCCTACTATTGTTTTATCAGCGATTTTTTTTTGTTTGTGTTGGCAGATGTGTTGTAACATGCTGAAACTGGTTTGAACCAGTTTATTATCTTGTAGTGTATATATATACTGCATTGTTCAGGGAATGTTATCATAGATTTGTTGGCGAGGATAGCTGTATGACGTGTTTTATTGCTTGTGCAAATTTAAGCTAATATTTTTATAATAAAGATATCACAGTTAATACATAAAAGAAGTATTGTAATATTCATTATATTGTTGCAGTTGTACATATAAAAGGAAGATTTTAAGAATAGCAGAGAGTGCAAGAGACAGCATAGAAAACGCTAAAGGGAAAAAGAAGAATTGTTGTGAGACTTCCAGCAGAGTTAGCAAATTAAATTAGAAAAAGAAAATCGTAAGTACATTTATATTATACATACTTCATCATTTAAGGTTGATATTGAAAGAAATATTGAATGTTAATAAAAATTATACTTATTAGGTTTGATATATATGCGAGTATTTGATTAATGAAATACATTTATGTATAACGATTTAGCCAACACATGTATTTATTATTTTCAAATCATATTTTTAAAATATTTTTCGGTTTACACTCATTAAGTGTTTTATTAAAATTTTAATATTTTCATAGTATAGCTGTTTTGATGTTGATTTTTTAAGATGAAAATTCTATTGTATATGTTGTATGTATTTGTTTGTTTATGAAATACTTAAAATTATTTTATGTATGTTTTTCAGATGGAATTCCTCGGCGCATCGTTGGTAAACGAGTTCAATGAAATTGACGAAATTTACTTAGCTGCTGTTATAGAAGGCCTGCACACTAAGGAGCGCGTGTTGGAGACTTGGTGGCGTATTATGGATAAGCAACGCCAGGGCCTACGGGGAACTGAAAGGTATGATACCTTGCTTTCCACTCTGTTTCAATTTTATCAAAATGATCAGGCGGTAATCTTACAATACGCAATGTCTAGTGCTGACATTGTTGATTTGTTTACACACGGATTTTTCCGTGAACAAGTCATGTACCAGTGGCCACATGACAAATTTATACATTTAAATAATTTTCAGGTTGATCAAGGACAGGTTGATAGAATAAATGCAGCAGAGGTAGCCGAATTTTGTAATTATGGTTCGCGATTTATTTCGATTAATAACGTGGTGCCATCTGTTGTTCAGAATCCCGTAACTTCGGTCCACCAAGAAAGTGAACCCTTGGAAAATACACTTCAAGAAGAAGACTTTAATTTAATTGATGAAATTCTTAATGAGCATTTAGTAAATGAAACAGATGGTACACACATGAATCAAAATTCCGCTGTGGTTGTGAATCGTGATGAATATGGAACATCTGACTATGTGGAGGCTTTGTTTAATGAATTATCTGAAATTGGACAAAATCAAGTGAATGTTGTACCTGAGGAAATAGAACAATCAAGTGTACAATGTTTACGCGATACTCGGGGTTACGGGATGAGGTCTCCACAGCCCGGAACGTCTGGGTACGTCCCTATGGTGCAACGTAGCGCACAAAAAGATGTTGAAAATACAGGGGAAGGTAATTTCGAAGTGGTATGTGAAAGCAGAAAAAGTTTCACTAAGTTTAACTTGGTGGGACATGAAATTGCGGTTAGGCCAAGGGGAAATCAAGACATTAGAAATCCTGCGGCCTATATTGAAAACTTAATGAACTTCGCATTAAATAATGTACTTACTGATGCGAGACCTAATGATTTTGTTGGGATGTACATTGATTCCTCAAATAGTAAGGATATCAAGGCAATGTATGTTCCGTGGAGACGCCGCAAAGATATTTCTGCACAATCCATCTTAGCTTCTATTACTAGAGTGTTAAATAGTAATGAAGACTTCCTTTCAGGTCATCATGTCCTGTTTCGTTTTCAAATAGTAAACGTAATGTTTGGTGCTAGAAAAAGTAGAAGTAATAATTCCTCACTGAACAAATATTTACCCCTGAACGAATTTTTAGTTCAGCATTTAGTAGATCTTCCGGGGAGCGATACGGACAAACTTTGTTTGCCAAAGAGTATCGCTTGGGGCATAGCTAAGCATACTGAAAACCGGAAAAATTTAAGTCATTTAACAGACCCGGATCGAAACACATTAAAGCATAGAGCTATTGCCCTCTGTACGCGTGCAGGTGTTAGTGTTAAAGGAAGAAATGGATGTTATTTTAATGATGTTGAATTATTGCAAAAACATTTAAGTCCAAACTATCAAATTATTATTTATGAAAATGTTCCGGAAACAATACGTGAATTTAGAGTACGTTACCCAAGAACAGAAGTAGAGCAAACAGATTTACAGGGTGCAAAACCAATTTACATTTATTATGACGAAAGGGGGAGTATTGGTCATTTTAGGCCAATTAGAACCATTACTTCATTTTTAAGAAGGAGAAAGTATTGTTTACATTGTTTAGTTGGTTATAATGGAAATCCTCGAACACATAAGTGTGAAGTAGTGTGTTCATCTTGTGAACATTGTCATCAGCGAGATATTAACATGTATAAAATGAAATGTAATGCATGCAACAGATACTTTACTAGGGGTGAATGTTTTGACAATCACTTCAATGGTAATAAAGTTGGCAAAAGTGTGTGTGAATATGTTAAAGTTTGCACCAACTGTAATGCAATCTATGATTTAAGAAGACGGAAATCGGATCATACATGTGGGGAATACTTTTGTAGTACATGTCGTGAACATGTACAGGAAGGTCACACATATTATGTGAAGAAACTGAAACCAACTCATATCAAGAGGTTTCTTTATATTGTTTATGACGTGGAAACCATGCTCAAGCCGGAAAATGAGCGTGGGGAAAGGGAACATGAAGTTTGCCTAGCTTGCCTTAGACATGTTTGCCATGTATGCATAAACAAAAACATTGATGAGCCCTGCACTACATGTGGTGATGAAAACGGTAATCGTTCGTTTTCTTTTAAAACCATTGATGAGTTTATTACACATATTTTATTAGATAAACCTCTATTTATTAAGATTTGCGTAGTGGCACATAATGGAGGTAAATATGACAACATTTTCTGTTTGAGATCTCTCATTGAGACCCAGCATATTATTCCAAAAACTTTAATTCAGGGTCAAAAGATTTTTAGTATTTCTATTCGAGATAAAATCATTTTTAGAGATTCTTTTCTTTTCCTTGGGGTGAAATTAAGCAAATTACCGAAGACATTAGGCCTTTCTGGAAATTTGAAGAAGGGAGATTTCCCATATTTGTTCAATACTTTAGAAAATCAAAATTATGTAGGACCATATCCGGAAATAGAATACTATGACCCTGAATCGCGGAGTGCTGAAGAAAAACAGCGGTTGGAGGCATGGCACGAAGAACGTGTGCGATTGGGAGAGCAATTTAATTTGCAAAAGGAAATGCTGGAGTACTGTGAAAACGATGTGAGAATTCTCACAGAAGCTGTTATCAAATTTACTAATATTATAGAAGAGAAAACGGATGGGTTACAATGTTTTCTTGTTTCGTCTACAATTGTAAGTTTAGCCATGCAAACGTATCGTACATCATATCTTCCTGAAGAAAGTATTTCTGTTATACCACCTTTGGGGTTCCATCATAAAACTAAAACTAGTGAAAAAGCAATAAAATGGCTAACATATATGGAACACCAAATGGGTATAGAAATCCAGCATGCTGGACGAAATGGAGAACAATCTTTTGGAAGGTATAATGTTGACGGATACCATGCAGAGCTTAACGCTGTTTTTGAATTTCTGGGCTGTTTCTGGCACGGGTGCCGGCTTTGTTTCCCGTATAACTGTAATACCGTAGTAGATAACGCACATGGACCGTATAACACATTCGAAAAAAGATACGAACATACGGAACTCCGTCCTAAATATTTCAAGGAAATTCTAAAAATGAATTTGTATGAAATATGGGAGTGCTCTTGGGATGATAAAGTTCGCACAGATGTACAGTTGCAAAAGTTCCTTAAAGAACATTCCACTAATGCAAGCGACTTTCTTATTCCTAAGAGTTGCTATAACGGAGGACGTACAGAAGTCTTTCGTTCGTATGTGGATTGTACGGATAATGAAACCGTAAAATATTACGATATTACATCGTTATACCCCCATGTCATGGCAAGGAAACCTCTTCCGGTGGGACCACCTAAGGTGCATAAGGGGCCAGTTTTCCCAGATGTGGGAAAAACAAATGGGATTATAAAATGTACTGTATTGGCTCCAAAACAACTCTTTTTTCCCATTCTCCCGTACGTGGCACAAGGTCGATTACTATTTGGACTTTGTAGAACATGTATGGAAGAAGAAAGTATTGACAATTGCACACATAGCGATTCTGAACGCGCAATGACTGGAACTTTTTGTACACCAGAGCTTCACCGTGCTCTTGAAAACGGTTATCAAATCGTCAAAATATATGAAATTTGGGAATTCGAACTTATGGGTTCTGAAGATCGGAATTCACCTAGTTTATTCCGGGACTATGTGAATACGTTTCTTCTAATGAAGCAGGAAGCTTCAGGCAATCCTGCTTGGTGCAAAACTGAAGAAGACAAACAAAAATACATTGACGATTATTATGCTCATGAAGGCATCAAATTAAATAAAGAAAATATTAGGACGAACCCTGGACTTAGGCAATGCGCAAAGTTGTACCTCAATTCCTTATATGGAAAGTGGGGACAACGTACAGATATGACGCAGTGTGTGATTGTTGATAGTGGGGCAGAGTTCCATAGGTATCTTACAACACCGCGATATGAGGTTCATAGTGTTATTCCAGTTGGTGACGAACATCTTATTCGCACATATAAAGACCTGGAAACTGAGAATGTACCTCTGGAATTTTCCAACGTCATACTTGCTGGGTTTATTACCTCATGGGCTAGGCTAGAATTATATGACTTGCTTGTAACTGTAGGACCTGATGACGCTATTTACTGTGACACTGACAGTATTATGTTTACGTGCAGAAAAGATAAGGAACCTCCGTTAAAGCTTGGAAACTATTTGGGAGATCTCACTGATGAAATAGAAGAAGGGGGGAGTTTGTAACATTTATAGGTCTTGGGCCCAAAAATTACAGTATTAGGCTTAAAAATGCCTCTAGGGAATTTCGATATATACACAAAATTAGGGGAATTACATTGAATGATAGAACTTCTCAAAAAATAAACTTTGAGAGCTTCTATGCATTAGTTAGTGGTGAAATAAATTCAACAACTATAGAGAATCCAAATAGTACTGTGCGAAAACAGGGGTTCAGGATCTTTTCACGTAAAGAAACAAAAACACACCAGGAGGTAAACAAAAAACGAAAACGAATTGACGACATACATTATACTGGACCTACACCAAAGACACGAAGTTTACCTCATGGATATGTAGAGTAATTTTAGCCTGACCTATAAGTGATTAATTTATTTGATGAGTTTGCTGTGCAATTTTAATTGGATCGTATGCATGGCATACTCTGAACAATCTTTGATTGTGAACCTACAAATAATTCGTGCTATTTATAACACTCGTTGTTAAAATGCGAGAATATTAAAATTCTTATAGAAGTTCATAAAGAGAAACTACGTTTCGAACTTGTAAATAAATCGCTTCTTATAGAAGCTCTGAACAATCTATGATTGTGATTATATTAAGAGCACATTGTAAAATGTTAAATTGTGTGTGTGTGTGTGTTTGTGTGTGTGTGTGTGTTGTATGTATTTGAATGAATGTATATAAAGTAAGGTATTTGTTGTATGCATTCAGTTTAAAACAAAATGTTAAAGTTTCAACATCCTTCTACTATTTTAATTGCTGGTCCTTCACGTGCAGGTAAAACCTGTTTTGTGAACCGTTTATTAAATGAACACAATGAAATGTTTACTATAAAGTTTAATGAAATTGTATGGTGTTATGGTGCAGTAATACCAAATTTGGATGCAAGTGCACAAATTAGATTCGTAGAAGGAATTCCAGATATGAATAATTTTGAAATACAAGAAAATTCATTATTAATATTAGATGACTTAAAGTCTGAAACCAATGGTGATGTTGCAAACTTATTCACAAAATATGCACATCATAAAAAATTAACTGTTATATTCATTGTACAGAATTTATTTCCAAAAGGAAAACATGCACGTGATATAAGTTTAAATGCACATTATATTATAGTATTTAAAAATCCACGTGATAAATTACAAATACAATATTTAGCTAGACAAATCATGCCCCGATATAGTAAACAAGTTGTAAATGTGTTCGAAGAAGTAACACGCCAACCTCACACTTATTTGTTATTTGATTTAATGCAAAAAACAAGTGATGCATTACGATTACGTACAAATATTTTTCCTGGTGAAACACTGCACGTGTATGCAAATGTAAAAGACAGTAATTCTGTAGTTTACGTTTAGTTTAGTTCAAGATGTTGAAGGTGAAACAACACATTGATAGTCTCCGTGCTTTGTGCAAATGCAAAAGTGCAAAGTGGAAACAAATGATTCAACATGCGTCTGGTGATTTAATACGTACTATTTCACAAGTTGCTAAAAATACAATAAAAGGAAACATTCCGTTAAATTCGCGTCAGAAGCAACGTTTACGTAGACATAAAAAGATCTTGCGTGCTTTATCTGCGCAACGTTCATCACTTAAGAAAAAAAAAGAAAATTTTATTACAAAAAGGAGGTGCATTTTTACCATTAATCTTAGGACCATTACTTGGTGCAGTAGCAAGTAGTTTATTTGGAAGGTAGTTATGTCAGAATTTCGTAAAATGATATTAGTTCCTGAAAATGCTATGCAACAAATGCATGCAAATATGAAATCAATAGATTCACATCAATCTCGTTTAGATGAAGAAATGAATAATATTTTAAAACGTAATGATCTTAGTATTGATGAAAAATGGAAATTGTATCAAGAAGCATTGCAACAGTACTTAAATTATACTTCATCAGTTTCACAAAATCCTATCACATTACCTATTATTGAAAAAGATGTTGAAACAACAACTGCAGAAAAGAATAATTCTATTTTACCCTTTGCATCTGATATTTTACAATCAGTACCAAAAACACAACGAAGGAAAACAGACCTATTATTAAAACAGTTAACAAGTTCCAATAAAATTCATTAGGATCAATCAGGAATAGTGCGTATTCAAGGAAAAACAATACCAGGTTCTAATATTATAGATTTAATAAATGATGTACGTACACGAAAATATTCAAGAAATCCAATAGGCATTCATGAATTTAAAAGTTTATTAGATGATCTTAATGTACCACGTGAATTTATTTCTACTCCTATAGTAAAATCACATAATAAAATTAAAAAATCACAAAGTCCGTCAATAGTAGCCAATATATTTAAAAATTGGAAAGATTATAAAATGTGAAAATGGTAAAATTATCAAAATTATATTACGATTATACCAATCCTGCTTCTTTATCTAGTTTTAAAACAATACAACAGAAAACCAAATTATCCAAAAAGAAAATTAAAGATTTGTTAGCTTCTCAAGATGCCTATACATTGCACGCACCAGCACGTAAAGTATTTGAACGTAAACAATATTATGTTAGTGCACCAAATGAAACATTAGAAATGGATTTAGCAGATATGCAAAATATTGCAAAGTATAACAATAATTATAAATATATTTTGTGTTGTATAGATATTTTTTCACGATACGCGTATTGTGTTCCCTTAAAAACAAAAACAGGTCCTGAAATGGTAAAAGCAATCACAAAAATTTTAAAAAACTTTAAACTACCCGTGTTTAATGTACAAACTGATTTAGGTACAGAATTTTATAATCGTCATGTAAAACGTTTATTTAAAGAATATGAAATTAATCATTATAGTGTGCATTCAGAAATTAAATGTGCATTAGCAGAACGGTTTATAAGAACATTAAAAGAAAAATTGTATCGTTATTTTACTGCTAAAAATACATATCGTTATATAGATGTTTTAGATCAATTTGTAAAAAATTATAATCATACGTATCACAGAAGTATTAAAATGGCACCTGCTAAAGTAAATGATTCTAATGTAGATCAAGTGTGGAATACGTTATACGGTGATAAACTGGATAAAAAGAAATTAATATGTAAATTTCATCCAGGTGATTATGTACGTGTTAGTAAATATAAACATAAGTTTGAAAAGGGGTATTTACCAAAATGGTCACAGGAAATTTTTATTATTGATAAATGTATTCCAACAAATCCTATTACGTATAAATTAAAAGATTGGAATGGGGAAGAAATTAAAGATATATTTTATACACAAGAATTACAAAAAGTAAATCTTAATTCAAACAAAACATTTTTAATTGAAAAAGTCTTAAAACGAAAGAAAGATATGATGTATGTAAAATGGTTAGGTTATCCGTCAAGTATGAATTCATGGATTAAAACAAGTTCTGTTCAGTCTTCAAAATGAGTTCAACGATAGAACATGATTTCTATGTTACTCTTCCTTCAAATGCTAGTAGTGACATTTTTAGTAATAATACAACATCATCATTTATAGTAAAGCTTGCACAACCTATTCACTTAAGTGAAGGAGAATGGTATGTTGCATTAACACAACTTAATATACCATTTAGCTTTTATAATGTTCGTGAAAAGGAAAAAATTGTAATTCAAAGCATCATTGATGATGAACTTCAAATTAATGATATTCATATAATACCAGGGTATTATTCTTCCGTTCAATCTATTTTAGATATGATTCCGGAACATGTACGCATGTTAAAATATTATAAAAATAAAAATCAAATTAACATTAAGCATTCTTTAAAATTAAAAGATCAATGTATAATTGGTATAACAGAAGGATTACAACATATCCTTGGATTTCTAAATGAAAATACAAGCTATGCTCACGATACTGTTTTTCTAAAACCTTTTAATATAGAAGTTCCATCAATAACACGAGCAAAATTTCCATGTAATTTAGAGTACAATATACCAAACATTATTAATGTTTGTGTTGATATTGTAAAACAGCAAGAAAATATTGGTCCGATACTTCGTAAAGTTAGTGCGTATAATATTGAACATGGGCATGTAAAATGTTTTCTATTTCACACACCACATTATGTAAAAGTTGAAAAATCATATTTTAACACGATTGAAGTAAACTTAAAAGATGAGCACTGTTTAAAATTGCCATTTCAATTTGGAACTTCAAACTTGACACTTCACTTTAAACGAAAATGATTTCTGAAAGTATAGATGATAGTTTTTACATCACATTAGTTTCAAATGCTAGTACCGATGTGTATCCTAAAAATAATCCGTCACATTTTATAAATCAACTAAAAAATAATATTCAATTATCACAAACCGATTGGTATGTAGGATTAACTGAATTACACGTTCCTTTAACATGTTATAATGTTACCGATGGTGAAAATGTTATTTGGTATAAACTAAAGAACGGTGAACCGCAAAAAAGTAAAATTATAAGTGGATATTATCCATCTGTACATCATATCATTGATGAATTAAATAAAGTATCAAAAGATATAAAATTTTCTCTATCAACTATTGTGCAAGTAGATTGTAATGAACGCGTTGAATCGGTTACTTTGTCACCAATATTAGCTTTACAATTAGGTTTTCCTGAAAATAAAAATCTTGCAATTTATTCTCGCGGAATTAAACAACCGTACGTTGATATTGGTTATCCACATCAAATTTTTATTTATACTGATATCATACAATATCAGTTTTTAGGTGATACAAAAGCACCTTTATTACGTATTGGAACAATATCAAATGTGAAATACGGTAAAGTGCGAACATTAACATTTCAAGATATTCATTATTTACCACTTGCAAAATTTTCCTTCAACACTATTGAAATACTACTAAAAGACCATGCAGGGCGAAATTTGCCATTTCGTTCTGGGACGCTGAGTGTAACACTTCATTTTAAGCGCGCTCCTAATAAAATATAATTTATTTAAAACATGAAATTTAGACGACATTTCGGACATGGTATCCCATACTTTTCAGGACCTGTATATCAACGGGGACATGGCATAGGTAGTTTTTTCCAAGGTTTATTTCGATTTGCATTACCATTTCTTAAACAAGGTGCAAAAACGATAGGTCGTCAAGCATTACAAACGGGAATACAAGTAGCGGGTGATGTATTACAAGATAAACCGTTTAAAGAGTCTGTTCACGCACGTGTAAAAGAAGCTGGTGAAACATTAAAGACAAAATCTGCTAACAAAGTTGGTCAGTTATTAACTGGAAGTGGTAAGAGACGGGCACGCAAACGTAAAGCTCCGACCATTATTCAATTTGGGCCTCCAACAAAACATAAACGCACAAACAAAAGTAAAAGCAAACGAAAAAGGAAAATAAATCGTGTTAAACATATATTTTCATAATGGCATTACTTAATTCAGGCAGTGTAGAATGTTGCACCAATGATTTTGATTTATTTAGTACGCCAATGACACAAACTGCAATTGAGTCTTCAATCAATGCTGAATATCGTCCTATTTCTACATTAACTTCTGATGGTCCTATTGAATTTTTTATACCGGGTGAAACAGGTGAATTTATTCATACTGCATATCTTTATCTATATGTTCGTTGTAAAATTACAAAACCCGATGATACACCTTTAGGTGAAAATGATAAGGTAGCACCAGCCAATAATTTTTTACATTCATTATTTAGTCAAATTGACATTTCATTAAATGATAAATTAATTACTTCATCATCAGGATTTTATCCTTATCGTGCATACATTGAAACATTATTAAATTATTCCCGTGATGCTACTGATACACATTTAAAATTAGGTATGTGGTACAAAGATACCGCAAAACAATTCGATACATTAACTGCTGATAATACAGATTTTCAAGAACGTGCTAATTATGTTAAAAATAGTAAATCGTTTGAAATGTATGGTCGTCTGTATACAGACATTGTTGGATTGCCACGAGCACTGGTAAATAAAGTAGGTCTTCGTATAAAATTGCATCGTACTAAAGATGCTTTTTGTTTAATGTCTCCTGCAAATACTTCTTATAAAGTAAAACTTGAAGATGTAACTTTACATATTCGTCGTATAGATGTTGCACCCCATTTAGCAATGGAAATTAATACTAACATGGTTCGGGAAACAACAAAATATCCTCTCACAAGAGTTCAAACCAGATCTTATACTATTCCTGCAAATGTAAATTCATACAATCTTGATAATATTTTCTTGGGTAACGTAACTAAAGGTCTCGTTATTGGGTTCGTTTCTAATTCGGCATTTAATGGAAAATCTGAACTAAATCCATTTCATTTTCAACACTTTAACGTTAACAAACTGCAGCTACAGGTCGGATCAAAATCTTTTCCTCCCAACCCTCTTACCCCTGATTTTAAAAATGATTTGTACCTTCTAAGCTACCATTCTCAGTTTTCCGGTACTGGTTTATATTATAAAGATGATGCACATACTATTACTCCTGAAGAATATCCACACGGCTATACTCTTTATGCATTTATCCTATCACCTACAGCAACATTAGATGACTGCACTTGGGACCTTGTGCATGATGCACCTGTAAATATCAAAGTTTCTTTTTCTGAAAATTTAACTGAACCTATAACTTGTATTGTATATGCACAGTTCGATTCCTTAATTCAAATTGATAAAGATAGGAATATATATACCGATAATACTTTTTAAAATTATCATTTTACTAAAAGAAGTATAACTGTAAACTTCTAATCAATCAATCAAATTACATGTGTTCTACTGGTACAAAGTTGGCGCTAAACATTCTATATTGTAATATACTGCCTGATTATTAAAAGAGTTTGCAAGGTGTCATACCATGAAGTGTGTGAAAAGTATTTTCCTATCGTTAGCACCATTTATAATTATTGGTAAAGTTATAAAAATATCTGTCAATAATATTTTCAACATGTTAATTGAATTCATGAGAATATTTCATATACGTCACTAAGTCTTCCAACATATACGCACGTGTGTATAAAATGTGATGTGTTCCAAAAAGTCATGTACACGGACGATATAATAAAAGTGTTACTTCGTGATAAACTCACTGGTGCAAGTGTTACTGGAATTTATGCAATTGATAGAATACCTAAAAATGTGCAACCACCGGGTGGACTTATCATAAACTTGGACAGTTCTGCTTCTACTGGATCACATTGGGTGTGTGTATTCATTGATAGAAATCAAAGAGGCTATTACTTTGATAGCCTGGCATTACCAATTCCAAAAGAAATAAAAACGTTTTTAAATAAAAATTGCAAAATATATTTTACAAACAGTTCCGCATATCAAGATGGAAATTCAATCTTGTGTGGATATTTCGTTCTATATTTTCTTCATCATATTGTACGCAAGAAAAATTTTGAAGCATGTTTAAATTTATTCAATAAAAATAATCTTAAACAAAATGATAAAATTGTATTTAACCATGTAACCAAAATATTAAAAAAAGAAAAAAACAAGTAGATTAGATTAATAAAATGTTTATTTACAATTTTAAATCTTGTGTTTTTATTTACAACAACAACAAAAATCACATTCTTGCAAATGCATTAGTTAATGATGTTGATCTTACATGTTTCCACCAAGAACATAATTGTTGTGCATTACGAAATGCACATCCGGATTTTTTCTCAAGTTTAATATTTTGTTCATGAAACGAACACAAATCATTAAATACGTTCGCATGCAATGTGTTTAATGATGGACATTGTTTACTTTCTAAATCAATAACATTATCTAATGCAAAAATCTTTTTAATCCAAACTGATTTTTCTGCACCTTTAGAATAAAAGGTTGCATCTTGTTTACAAAGTTGATATACAAGGTTACGTATGTGTGATACAGTATAACCACATTTATCATTCCAACTTAGTCCATGTAAGTGTAATGTTAACCAATCAATTTGTTTTTGACAACCTAACGGTAGTAAATTATATTCTACTGGTGATCTTATTAAGCAATGCAAATTTACTGTATCATCACATGCAGTTAAACAAAATTCACGAATAATAAATTCATGATTTGAAATCTTGAAACCTTGTATGTCAATAATGTATTCATTAGCAAATGGTGAAATTTCATGTTTACGTTGCAATAAAAATGGAATAATTTGTCCAACAAATTCAGTGTTCTTTAAACATTCACGCGTTTTTCGTATAAAGTTTATACTTGAAATTTCACTATGTCTTTCTTCAAACACTTCAAACAAATCAATAAGAGTTATTTCATTGGATAAATACTGCACTGCAAAATCACCAACGTTCTCAGAATTCAGTACAATTGGATTAAAGAGTAAGTATACGTTTATAGTTCTCAAAACACATTGTTCACTAATTTCATCATCACTACAATACACACATATACTATTTTCGCAAGACATTTTGTTAACCCAGTTCAATCACATTCACTATCAGGATTATATCTGTCTTTTTCAAGTAATATGCGTACGAGATCTTCTCGTGCATTCATATCAACCGTCAGTTCACCATATGTAATATTAAAATAGTCTCTTGTTAATGGCCCAATAGCATGAGTTAATCCGTAAATATAAAACAATTCGTCTTGTACACGAGGAGTCATTAACACAGACCATGCACGTATACCTAAAATGTCATCCTCACAATAAAAACATTCATGAGCCCACTGAAATGTTTCATTCCAATAACATGCATAACATATTACATAACCATCGGGAATCCATTTCACAATACAATCTCTAATACAGTTTACATCCACCTGGTTATCACTACATTCACAATTCCAAGCTAATTCCGATGCAGCAGGTGATGGTGCCGACGTATCCACATTTGATACCACGGCTTCGTGTGATTCCGCCTCAAAATCCAATTGATCCTCCGAAAACTCGTGCACTTCGTCATCGGATAAATCATTAGTTTCTTCACTATCTGATAATAAGCAAGGATAAACTTCTACATTATTTTCATATCTTTCTAACAACGTTTCATTAAATGATGAATCGGGAGAATCTGGATGGGCTTCTATTTTTGATTTCTTTTTACAAGATGTATCATTCTCATCTTCACACTTTCGCTTCTCAACAAGTTCTTCAACCAAGTGATGCTTGTCCATGGCTAACAAAACTATACACTCAAATTTTAACAGTAATATTTAAAGAAAAATTTTCAATGACGTCACGCGCTCGCGCCCGCGCCCGCGGATATTTCCCGTTCGCGTCCCTGCGCCCCCCCCCGCGCCGCGTCGCGTTTTCCGGAACTTATCTTTATTATTATCATTTATATGATACTCACTCCTCTTCTTTTACATCCTGTTCCTATTTATCATTTTTCTACTTATCAACAACATACCACTCACCCCCTTCCACTACATCTAATTAACGTTTATCATTATCAACATCCTGTAAACATTGATAACAAAAACATAGGGTCTCTATAACATAGTGTATACCAATAGCGGAAATACATTGATAAATCAGTCTTATCAAACCGGATATCCTGGGACATCCTTACATCTAACTACTGTTTCACATTTCAATTTCAACTATTGCATCAAAGTCCCATTATACACAGTAGTATTCTACGAAACTGACTTAACTTTGACGGAAAATCTTGTACATGATATCTTTCAAATTTTGGCGGCCTTTATAGTGACTGCTTTCCATACCTCTATAAGAAGGAACCCTCCCGGTAATTAGAACTGATGTTAACCGCCAACATTATAGTCAAAATCAATTAGACTGGCAGTTGAAACTTCTTGTTTACAGTTCATGGCTTTAGTGACAGAAGACTGTGAAATTCTTTTCATATTTTGTACAAAGTAACCCCGTCTTACGGTACTAGGTTTTTTTTCTTTTATTAGTATATCTAGAGATTATACTGCGGAGAGACGGCATTAAACAACTTTTAATATAAAAAAATCCTAACAGAAAATCCATACGTGTTTGTACCTTTATTCGTTTTGAAATCTTAGCGCCAGCATTACACTGGACATTCTCTTCGTGAAGTATCTTCTTTTTCAAGTTTTTTTTATCAACCTCAGGTATCGTACAATGATTTATTATAATTTTTTTTGGGATTACAGTGTCATCTAGGAGGATAAGGGAAAAGTGCTCTAAGTAAAAGACGTATTTTTGGTCCAAAATCCGAATCTGCAATAAAAATGGGGAGTTTCCATTTGTCATTCTAAGTTGCTCCCTCCTCCCCCGAAGGAAGGATGGTAATGTTTTATGTTATTTCAATTGATCTTTGAAATTATTGGACACATATTTCGTGTTCTTTTAGGATAAAAAAGAAGTACTTCAAGTAAATCTTGCGTACTTTTGACTACAGAATCACAATCTGCATAAAAATAAAGGGTTTCCATTTAAAATTTTCACCTTGCCCCCACCTCCGCTCTTAGTGAGGGGATCAGCAACCTCGTTTTAAGTTGGCTGAATAGATCTTTTTAAAATATTGACACCGTGTTTCGTGACTTCTGAATAGCAAGTGTGTTTCTCGGAATATTCCACTGTCCCGACCTTTTTACTACACGCTATATATATATACATTATAGATAGCGTGTAATGTACACGCTATACTTTGTATGATTTTATGTGTAGCAGCATCATAGACCCTAGCCCATGGGCTCCAGAGATGGAATGGGTCATAGATCAAGGGTCAAGATATGTCAGTGGTTCGTGCATCAACAGGATGTGACCCATTGCGACCTACTACTCACCGTGACCCACTCTGATTCATTCTGACCCACCATGACCCACTCTGACCCATCGACCCACTCTGTTCAGTGCATTGTATTCGGCATCTTCTGAACACTGGTAAATTTGTCTACGTTTTACTTTCAAGACCTCCGTTTTTCTTCCTTTTTCATATATTTCTATTTACTTACGTGAGATGAGTATAACTAAGTGAAAAAGAACTTCAGGCACTTTTGGATATTGATATTTCTAACTGTAATAATAGCAATAGGGCATACTAATTGGCTTTCGGGAGACAGTCTGTGAATTTTTAGAGTAGCTGACTACTGAAAAAAATATTTTTGAGTCAGCTGTAATAAGATATATGAATTATTATAGGAAAAATTGAATTTAACTGTGTGTGCGTGATTATCACGGCCAAATTGCAAAGGGTAATGAAATGACTTTTGATAAGGTCCCAGTTTTAACTGGAATGTTATCATATCGCTTTCGTTATAATACATATCCTAAGAGGAAATTGGGGGATCGAATTTTTGCGAAAAATTTAATATCAGACCGCCCTGTGTTTGTGTGTGTTTATATATATATATATATATATATATATATATATATATATATATATATATATATATATATATATATATATATATATATATATGTGTGTGTGTGTGTGTGTGTGTGTGTGTGTGTGTGTGTGTGTGAAAATGAGGGAACACGAAGAAGAAGATTAGAGCAGGTCTTGGTTTTAAAGAATAAGAAATGTTCCCAGATTTAATGATGCGTGGCGCTCTTTCTAGTAGGTTCACACGCCATAGGTTAAAACTGTTGCTTTATCTTCTTGACATGAAATAATTTTAAAAAATAAATCAAACTCGTACGAACATAAAATAAATGACTGGTCTATTAACAAAAGAAAATATATCTGGAAAGAAACAAACAAAAAAAAAATGCTTTCCATATTTAAAAATACAAACTACAGAACGTCTTAAAAAATATATATTTCTTAAAGATCTCAGCACAAAAGGACGAATTATCCGGATTGGTTGATGACACCAGTTTTGCATTTGTGTTTTTATGTTTAGTGCATGTTGAAACGAGAAATGTAACTTTTGCATTTCAATTGTTGTCGTTGTAGTGACAAGTTCTTACACGCTACGTGTAATTAATATAGCCAGGAACTATTAATTTTACTTACGAAAAAGTATGATTATATTGTTGTGTTTAACTAGTGCAGTGTGAAATGTTTTGCCTTACATTTCTTCAAAAAGAAATATATATTTCCTTGTCTGGCGAGAAGCATAAGCAACATTTATTTTATGGGTACGTGCATTCCATACCAGTGTTTCTCCTTCGAAATTCTTCTCCTTCACACTGTACTGTACATTCCCATTCCACGTTCCAACTCTAACTATCGGCTATGGAACCCGGAGGTTCAATTCCGCATTCACGAAAGCTCTCCAATGACTTCTATCCTTAGTTAACTGCATCCAGTTTCTACTTTGTATTCCAATCTCTGCGAGATCCATCTTAATATTGTTCTCCCATCTGCACCTAGGTCTTGACGGATTGGTCTTCCAGTCAAGACTTTGAAAGCGTTTCTACTTTCTTCCATTCTAGCTACATGACCTGCCCACCTAAGCCTCCTAGACTTGACGACCCTAACAATGTTGGGTGAACCATATAAATTATGTAGGTCCTCGTTATGAAGTTTCCGCCATTCCCGTTTCTCTTGGATCCGAATATTGGTCTCAGGATTTTATTTTCAAATGCTTTCTGTGTACGCTCTTCCCTCAGAGTAAGCGAACATGTTTCGCAACCATACAGCATAACAATCATGATTATCGTTTTATATATTTTAAGCTTCAAATTTCTCGACAGAATTCGCCATACTAAAGATTTTGAACTGAATAATAACACGAATTCCCTGCTTTCAGATATTTAATTTCTTCGTAGATATGTTTGGTCTCTCAGTATTGTACCTAGGTATTTGAAAGTATCCACTTTGTTAAAAGTATTATTTCATATTTTGATGCTATCTAACAGTGAGGGCAGTGCGAAGTGCGGGAGTGTGCCCGAAGTAGTGCTCTCAACGGGTCGGGTCGGGTCGGGTTGAAGACCAACCCGACCCGACCCGATGACCCGACCCGAACCGACTGACCCGAACCGTGATCCGATCTGATTGACCTGACCCGATAACCCGACCCGAGCTGACCCGGTTGACCCGACCCGACAACCCGACCCGAATAACCTGACCCGACAACCCGACCCGACAACCCGACCCGAGCTGACCCGATTGACCCGACCCGACAACCCGACCCGAATAACCCGACCCGACAACCCGACCCGAGTTGACCCGACCCGACAACCCGACCCGAGTAGCCTGACCCGACAACCCAACCCGAGTTGACCCGACCCGAACTGACCCGATCCGACTCGGGTCGGGTCGGGTCACGGGTCGGGTCGGGTCAACCCGACCCGTTTGAGAGCACTATGGTCACGACACTGGGTGAACGCCAAAATGCACTCACATTGGGAAACTAGTTTTAAAAGCATAATTTTAGAAAATAAAGCATAAAGCATAATTTAAAATATATAGCACAATTCTTGGAAAATTCTCTTTAAACTGAAAGTTTAACATACTGTGTTAATATTTTTAAAGCCAATATTTACAATACAAAATCATTGAGAACATAACAATGCAACAATGAAAAGCTTATTTTCATTTCTGTAAACTTTTCGGTGTAATCCTTTGATGTGGAGAAAAGAAAGTAAAAGAAGGATTTTTTCCGCCAACAATGAATAGTATGCAAGAACTCCATACTATATTGTTACAGTGACGACGCCAGCATTAAGTTCTTAGGGGGGCAAAGGAGGGCAGATACATTTTCGGGGGGCGGCTATTTGCCATACCAAAAATGACATATTTATTACTTTTGACTTATTTTACATTACATTGTGTATTTCGTTGCTGTTTTTATGTTAGATCTATATGATTATAAATTAAACTTATTTCAAATAAAATTTGTAACTAACAAATAAGTAACGTCTGCACATGAAATATTTTTCAATGAAACTTTTGAAGCCTAAACATAAATTGAATTACTTTCGCGTATGCTACAAGTAACACATTCGTCTATATGCTACGTATCTCTCGCTCTCTCTCTCTCTCTCTCTCTCTCTCTCTCTCTCTCTCTCTATATATATATATATATATATATATATATATATATATATATATATATATATATATATATATATATGTAGAGAGAGAGAGAGAGAGAGTGAGGGAGCCAGAGAGAGAATTTACGAGGAGCTGCTAAAAATGTCGTAGTCCAATGCAGAAGGAGTGTAGGTACTAGGTAGAAAAATGAAACCGTAGTTTAGAAAAACATATCTCTGTATGTACAAATATAAATTTTCATATTAATAATGAAATTATTATTGTTTCTCAGGCCTCTGAAGTGATTATGTGTGCCCAAACAGATAATTTCACGAACATCCAGATCCTTACTGTTATAACATTTTTGTTCCACCAAGGAAAGTCACCGAAGTAAATTAATTAGGAAATCAGTGAAACACCACGGGACTCTCCTCCGTTATATATAGTGGTGAAGAAGTAAGTGGCTTAGTATAAACGTAGCAATTTCTCAACAAATTATGCTTTACATCCAGGATGATTAAAAGCAATGACTCTTCCTGGAATCATGGATGCAATTTGTGACATTATTCTTAAAAATTGCAGCATTTCAGCCAGTGGTGGATATAGCCCGGGGCCGGAGGGCCTAGGCCACCCCAGTTTTTGTGTGACAAAAATAATTCAAGCTATTTATATTTATTATAGTCTGAGGTCTGCACCCCGCTTTCTCAGTTTTTACCTTCTCAGCAAAACTTGTGTCAGGGATTCTGGGCATTTCTTTGGAACTCGTCGGTAGCATAATTCAGAATGGCTTGGGTATGCGCAAGTTCTCGGCATAATGGGTTCCCAAAATATGTCAGGAGAATAAAATCGTAACGGCATTAAGAGAAGTATTCTTCCAATTTGACCGTAATGCTGATCAATTTCGCTGACGAATAGTAACCATAGATGAAATATAGTTGTACCACTATGATCCTGAATCGGAACAACAGTCAATGGAGTAGTAGCACTCATTTCTCCATCGCCCCAAGAAGTTCAAGACACAGAAGTAGGTTGAGAAACTGTTTGGAACATTCTTCTGGTATAAGTATGGAGTGGTAGACTACCTCCTCAATGGTCAGATATTTAATCCAGAATCTTTACATTACTTAAAAACTGAAAGAAAAAATCAAAGTTCAACGCTGCGGAAAATGAAAAGAAAAGAATTATGTTCCTTCAGGAGAATACACCTGTCCATCAAGCCCCTGCGAACATAACTGACATTGCATAATCTAGGATTTCAATGTCTAGATCAGCGTTTCCCAACCGGTGTGCCGCGAATTGACCGCTGGTGTGCCCTGAGGAAATCGAATCAAAATTATTAATTTTATAGCAACCAAATTGCAAGACATAGGGAAAAATTTATATTTTTGTATTTCACATTACTATGAATTTCTACCATGGAAAAAATTACTGTAATTGTAATATATTATTCTACATCTATTACTGTGTAGCAGACAGTATTTCGGCTCGTACACATTTCCACGGTTAGCTGCTATGTTACGCTTCAATTGAGAGTCATACTAACACCGAAAAATGGAAGTACTTGTACGGTACGCGTCAAGTGAACGTCCATAGAACACTCATTCGCACGTGAATGACAGAACAACACTTTGTTCAACAGCTGTGTTTTGACTTCGACGCATCGCAAGCTGTGTGATTGCAATAATATGCACCGGTTTTGGCTAAAACAGCAAAGTTAAAAGTACAAGACATTTGTTTGTTCGTTCGTTATTTAGTGATCTTCGTTCTTAGCGAAAGGTTGGATACAGATTTCGAAAAAAAGGAACGTATTTTTAAAAATTTGAGTCCTATATTTCATTGCAATTGTTTTCTAGTTTAAAATTATAATAAAAAATAAGCATAATGAATTAGCATAGGGGAAAACCAGTGATCGAGCTTTCATCTCTGTGAGAAGATGATCAGTAATCACAGATAAAAAATTACCATTTTATTTTAGCAAATAATAATAATAATAATAATAATAATAATAATAATAATAATAATAATAATAATAATAATGAGTGTGCCGCGAGAATTCAAGATACACCCATAATGTGCCACAAGTTGAAAAAGGTTGGGAAACGCTGGTCTAGATCAACGTTCTTATTCCGCAGATTTAGCTCCGTCTAACTATTACGTGTACTTATTTCCCAAACTTAAATAACACTTGAAAGACGCCATTTTAGATCTGATAGGGGTAGTGCTACGAACAGTGGTGCGAGGAAAGCTAGATTTTTTCAACTTTTCTGCAAAAGCTGGAGCACTGTACAAGGTAGTATACAGGGTGCGAAATCATCTCATTCAAAGTGAGGGGGAAGTTCTTTTAAACATAATACCTGTACACAAAATCGTAACCTATCAGAAAGAAAAGAAGCTAACCTAAGCTTACCAGCTTGTCGCAAAACACACTCATTTCCAATTATGCTATTCCGTATTGAATAAAACTTAAACAATACAAGAAAAATGTACTCTGAACTAAAACGTTGTGCTTTATTTTATTGACCTTCAATGTGTTCTACAAACTTGCATTAATAAACCATCAAAAATAGAAATAAGGCTATTGTTCTAACTGGTGGCCTACCAGGCTATATTATTATCTAGTGTTACATCTAAAAATGATTGGCCATTTAAGTATTTAATTTTATTTTTGTTGAGATATAAATCCGAGTCTATTGGCTCATGTCCTTTATTAATATAACCACAATTTAAAAGAATACTGTTTAGGTTAGAGCTCGGTAGGTTTCAAGTTAGAACAATACCGAAATGAGAAACTGTATATAAAAAATAAGAATTACAGCCATCCGTTAAATCTGACAAACACGAGGCTATCGGTAACCTGTAGTACTCTTTATAGAAATAAATTATGTTCATACTCATCTTCATTCTTCTGTATAGTGCTATATTTATTGTCTGCCATATGGTGCCCCTCCTTAACCCAAGTGTGTTGTTACTCATTACTCTTCTGAAAGCTTCAGCACTTGCTGCCACATGTGAAACAGTCAGCTTTCTTCTCATTTCAGCTTTTATTCCTTCTAAAGCACAGTGGATGGTTGGTGTATGCTTAATCTCTCAAGGTGGGGTTGAGAACCCTTCTGTGTCTATTCTTTCTTCTATCATAATGGTCTTTGAGTCTTCTCTCGTAATAGTTAACGCTACGCTCAACGTTGTGTGTGTGTATTTGTGTGGTTCATCATGTTCGTCTTGTGTTATGCTTCTTGTGTGCTTATTACGAGTAGGTGATGAATTTGAATATTTCACGTTTTTGAGAACTCTTAATGCGAAATTAAATATAATGTCTGGGATGAAGAAATTCGGAAATAGGCCAGAACTGGTTCCACTTACTCAGAAGCTTTTTACATCTGCTAAGTCTGCTTACCGTAACTACAAAGCATACTTTGAAAACCTAAGAAAGGAGGAAGCTCAAAAAGAAGAAGTAAAGAAGAAACAAAACAACAAACAAAGAGAGAGGTGATGGAGAAATTGACAAAGGAAAAAAGGGTCATGATGAGATTTTGGTAATTTTTTCGTGTGCTTTTGGCCATTTTTGGTCACTTTTCAACTATTTACAAGAGGCCAGAGACCACTATGAGCCCTGGGATGATTAAAATCAGGGTATATTAAAGAAGACAAAAGAGAAAGATACAAAATAATTGTAAATTGAAAAACTGGATTTCTGGAAAACAACTAAATCAATGAATAATTTTCTTATTAAATATATTCAGAGCGAATAACGTAGCCAGTAAGGGGCAGAAACGGAGATTAAGAGATCAAATAATATTACAACAATTAACGTTAACAACAGGATTAGAATATTAAAATAATGAAATTGGAACTATGTACAGTATTAATTACTAAACGAATGTGATTTGAGCATGGGACGAGGGAATTTTTTCCCAATTAATATTTTGGAAAAAATCACTCACTAAAACTTGCTGGGGGTGAATAAATTGAAATAATAGCAGAATTTTGCAAAATAATTACAATAATTCGTATGTAATCAATTCACATGTAATTACTGGGTAAAATAGTTGAGGTTAATTCCTAATACAGTGAAATCTATCTTAACGGGCATCTTTCAATAGTGGACATTTTCATAAGAGGACAAACTTTCTTATTCTTCCATGCCATAAATATGTGTAATGTGGTGTTATGAGAGAGAACCCTTCCTTTTAAGGATACCTCTCATTCACGGAGAAATAATCGGTTCCATCGATGTCCGTTTCGAGAAGTTTCACTGTATTACTTAGTTTAATAATAATAATAAATGCTCAAATATGTGAACTTACTTTATTGAACCTACCACTGCATTGAGCTGATATTATTATTATTATTATTATTATTATTATTATTATTATTATTATTAGTAGTAGTAGTAGTAGTAGTAGTAGTAGTAGTATTCGTAGTAGTAGTAGTAGTATTGCAATAGTTGCGTAATAAAATATACTGTTTTCTTGTTTGAGTTTGTTTTAAAACTATATCACTATTCTGAGAGCACACCCCCCTTTTATTTTGAACACCCCCCCAAGTAAAAATTTCTGGCGTGCTTACTGTTACACATCATCACCTCCTGTCCTGCTTTCATTTCGAAAACAAGCCATGATCTATCTTGATTCCACGAATTCTGAAATCTTTTCCATTCCATGGGCGGTTGACTTTCTTCTAACAATGTTACATTTTGGTTCATTTTACTTGACATTGTTTTATTACTTCCAACACACAAACTCTCTCATAAATGTATTTTAGACGCTTCCATCGCATTTACACTAAAACACTTCTTTTCAGCTTCACCCGTTTCACCACTACTGCATTCGTCACTGCTTTTGTTCGTGAATAGCGACCCATTATTAGTAACATGCGAATTGCCACTATTTAGTTTGCGAACTTTATTGTCTGACTCAGAATTAACGTTAAAGTACTTTGTAATTACGTTATTCGTAGCACTCTTCCTACGTTTCATTTTTGTTACATTCAAGAAGTCAATAACACCGCGCTCAAGTATGATCATCTTAGTAGTAGGACCAAAAAAGAATAATTACTTCAGATCCCATTTCTATTTTGTTTTCAGAGTTGCCAGATCAAAGCACAGTTTAATTATTCACTGCATTTTTATTTTTGCTTAACGCTAACTGCACTTCGACGATTTTCATTATACTTTTCCTCCTAAAATATTTCCAAATATATTGATAAGTGTATTGAACATGTATTAATGGGAAACATGTGCCTTTGAAAGTATTTTGTAGGGAAACTAACGTTACATTTTCAAAAAAATATGTATGACTTCTGACAAATATCTGCATATTATCTTCCCCACCAGTAACTCTGCAGTGAGGGGGATTATTTTTCAAAAATCAGTAAGTGAGGGGGAATTCCCCCTCATCCCCCCAGGATTTCGCACCCTGGTAGTATATTGAATCTCGGGGGAAGAGAAGAAGAAGTAAAACTTCACCAATCCACGTGCACTCCTTCTGGGTTGGGCTACGAATTTTTCAGCAGTTCCTAGTCAATATGGTAGACGTCACGTCAGTACTTTGAAACAAAATAAGTAAAGGAGCACTAGTATAAACCAATTACTAACTAAAGATCAGCACTCTGACAATACATTTTATTGGGAATCAATTTCATTCCATAATTTTATTATTATCATTTGCAGGAAGGGAAAACACAACTCTTTTTATCTCCTTCAAAAAATTAAGCCCTGGTAGTTGCAAACTAAGCTGTTATAAGCACATCCTCTGAATATTGGAAGCTGAGAATAATGTTTCAGAAAAAAGAAGTTTTAAATAAAACAAAATATGAAACTGAAAACTTCAAACCTGGACAAATACAAACAAGTTACGTAACTGGTTTTACCTTTCTTTTGTTTCCAATCGAAGTTGATCCAATGAGAAGAAAACAAGTCGACCAAATCTACTATTGTTCGCTAGGCACAAATATTAAAAATCATAAGAAAGAAGTATAACTAAAATTTACCTCAAAATGGGCTAAATTAGAAAACAGAAATATGCGTGCATACCCAAACGCTCAAAGAAGAAAGCTTGAGGATTAAGCTGCCACATAGTAAATTCATGGAAAGTAGACTACAATTTGTCAATGAGATTGGTTATGATACTGGTATATTATACTACATGAAGAATGTTTAATGATTGTACGAGTCTGGGGGGCAGTCTAGGTGGCAATCAAGGGGGCAGAAGTAGCTACTAGGGGGGCGCTCGCCCCCCTTGCCCCCCTCTGGCGTCATCACTGTATTGTTATGTTTACTTTTTGAACTTAAGCACTTTCTGTACTTTTTGGTGGCATCCTTTATTTTCCTTTTCTGTATATATGTACCTGTAAGGCGCACACAAATGATAGAAAAAATTTATTCGAGCAAAGCACATCTCTTTACAATGAATTAAGTAGAAAGTTCATTAAATATGAGAGAAACTAGTTGCAAAAAAAAAAAAATCAATAAATAGATCAAGATATTTAGAATATTTGATGTATAATAAATATACAATATACACGATTAATGTAAAATAATCATTGAAATTAATAATAAAGCATAATTTTTAAAAAAGCATAATTAAACAAGAAATAAAGCATAATGTGGTTTGCTCTAACAATTAAGTTGAATGAAAACGAGAAGAAAACGAAAGCTGATTCCTTAACGAATTCCGTTGATCTTCTTTGTGTCTACAAAAACGCATTCCTAGAAACCTACAAGCTAGGTATCATCTCTGTGATTATATCAGTTTCTAGTGCTACATGTGAAAGGTCATTCTCTTCTTTGAAAAGATTAAAGACTTGTATACGCAAGTCAATGACTCATGATAGGTTGAAAAACTTAGTGTTACTTTATATTGAGAAGAAAATTGCTAAATCGTTAGATCTTGAACAAGTTCTGAATATGTTTGCTGCTGCCCACACGAATAGAAAGATCCTCTTCAAGTAGAGGTATGAACCTATAAGTTATTTTCTTTACCTGTAAAAGTGTATTTGCTTCCACTTAAGTCAACCAGCTACACATATTTTAAACGCCATGATTAAATAACTATTTACTTATATTAGAAATCAATTGCATTAATGAATCCTAGTTGTTTGAGGTACTAAATTCTTATATTTTCACTGTTTTCCAAAGAGTAAAATCATGAACAATAAAGATGGGAACATTCACCTTGAATACACACACACACACACACACACACACACACATATATATATATATATATATATATATATATATATATATATATATATATATATATATATATATATATATATATATATATATATATATATATATATATATTGGAGATGTCCCCCTCAAAATCCTCTTGGGCCCTTCATTGCCCCCCCCTGAAAAGAACTCTAGCTACGCTACTGGACACCATGCACCAGAGATGAATTCTCTACCACTGAGCCACCGCGGCCCTGCTTGGGCTTGATCGTCCATATCCAATCTCTCTTTTCGTGTTGCTTAAACAACTTCTAGTTTTGTTCTAAATGCAGATTCCATATTGGCGTAGATATTAATATTACAGTCGATTGGTAAAATCAATCTTCCACATTTAAAAATTAAAGTACACACAAGTAGAAAAATAAGCATTTATCATAAAAACACTAGCTGCAAGTGTTCAAAATAGATTTAGCTATGGTTTCTATAAAATCAATTGAAAATTGCTATTTTTAATTAGGCAGCTAGTGAAAAACAGCAGCTTTCGACTCCAGCCGAGTTTAAACTCAACCTAAACTCAGTTGACCAAAGTGAACTGGACCCGACCCGACAACCCGACCCGATAACCCGACTGACGCGACCCGACAACCCGACCCGATAACCCGGCCCGAGCTGACCCGACAACCCGACCCGAGCTGACCCGATTGACCCGACCCGACAACCCGACCCGAATAACCCGACCCGACAACCCGACCCGAGTTGACCCGATTGACCCGATTGACCCGACCCGACAACCCGACCCGAGCTGACCCGACAACCCGACCCGACAACCCGACCCGAGCTGACCCGACTGACCCGACCCGACAACCCGACCCGAACTGACCCGACTGACCCGACCCGATAACCCGACCCTAGTTGACCTGACCCGACCCGACCCGAGCTGACCCGACCCGACCCGTTTGAGAGCACTAGCCCGAAGGGAGCAGGCGCATCAGCGACGGTGAGTATACGCATAAAAAAGGGTATTGAAATCACGCGAGGTTTTGGAGTGATACAAATTCCTATAGCACTTGTAATGATATTAATAACTAGTAACCTTACACTTGTACACATAAATAGATCTATATTATTTACTATTTAATTATACCGCCTGCAAAAACTTGTTTCTTAATAAGTGTCTCTTTCCATGCAGAGTAATGAATATTACCTGTAGCCCTGCAAAATGAGGTGTGCCTGAACTTGACCAGCACCAATTTTTCATAGTACAAAAAGAATAGTATAAAACTTTTATATGCTTCGGTACTTTTTTTTTTTCAATTTCAATAAATCGTCGTTTATATTTAGCCGTGTCAGATAAATCCTTTTCACCTACCTTTTACAATAGATAAAATTAGGAAAACGGCGCAGATTAGTTAACTGTCGGTTCTTATGAAACACAACATATTGAAACATTTATGTGAATGGCGATGAACATGGGTACCCGAAGGGGAGAGCAGGTTGGGGTTCGCGGACCCCCCTCCGGCCCACTAAAATGTATACCTAATATAGCAAGCCACGTACATCAAATACCTGAAATACCAGCCATAATATAGCAATCATGCAGATGGTCTTCAATAGAAAAGTTTCTTCTGCCGCCCCTGGTGATGAATAAATTAAACATATTTATTAAAATTGGAATCACAGCATAAACAGAGTACACTGAAATGCGTTTCTCGAACAGGAGTGAGAAACTAATATGAGTACTAAGTATAGTTATGTTCGAAGTAAATAATATAAGCTTTAAACAGCGGATGCTGTCGAAGTCCCTTCGTCCGAAGTCCGCGCTGCTTTGCACAACTTACACCGCTGGTTGTTGCGGCTCTGTATTTCTCATTAATAATATTGCTAGTGTAGTAATAAAAAGCCTAGTGAAGGTATTCTTCAATTATCAGTTTCATTTTCTTACGAGACAGATTCAGATGAGGATCCAGGGTGGTGGTCGGGTCAACTGCACCCTCTCTCCGAGAAGGAAACTTTCTCATTTTATATATAAATAAAACCCATCCCAGAGTTTGGAGCTCTTAAAAGTATACGCAGAATCCGAAGTACTGTACATGATATGGCATAAAAATATATGTCAAACCTGTCCGTAATAGGGCAAACACACACATGTCGTAATAGTACTAAACACACTGACAACAACGTGTGTAATACTGTCACTGAACACACTGCAAGAAGACAGTATAAATATTAATTTTATTGGAAATACTGCTAGTAAAGTCACTAGACAACATTTAAAAGGTGCTAAATTTCTATTCTAAAAATGATAAATGAACCAATTGTTTTTGATAAAAATATTCTTAAAAATTTCTAGATCAAGTGACAAAGTAGTACATTGGTAACACTGATAACAAGAGACAAAACGACAACCGCCTCACTTTTCCCCGCATGTGTATAAATTTTTGACGTACAATTATATCATCTCAAACAATGATATAATTTCCCCAATGATCAAAACATAACACACTAATCCGTCAAAACTAATGAAAACAAGACAGTAGATCATTTTGACATACTATAGTTGCTCACATTCTTATGTTCGTGGCGGACATATCCGTAATGTCAAAAAATCGACATATTTCCTTATGTCCACCACAGCGTCGTAACTAAAAGCTTGAAGGCCCTCCCGCAAACAGCGTGAGGTGGGGCCTCTTTTCTACGTCCCATTTCATGAATTGTGGGGCCCCTGATGGCTTAGGACCCTCCCACAATGCGGGGTCTGCGGGGCCCTTATTTACGTCCCTGGTCCACCATTAGAAGGCAATTCATTTGTACACATTAAAGTATGTCCAAATTTGAAGACATGCATTTTTCAGTCGTTTTGATTCGTTCTCTGGGTGTAGCTTTAAGTAGCAGTATTAGAACCCGTCTCCAGAAGTCCGTCCTGGATCCGCCCCTAGATAGATTACTGTACACCATCAAGCATTTCTCGATTCAAAAACTACGCATTAGAGTTTATACTCTACTCATGATTTTATTCTAAACGAGATATATCAACGGTATATGTCTTTTATTTGAAGATTTTCTTCTTAAAATAGTAAAATTTATTAGTTGATATTATAAATGCTTTCCGTTCATGATGCTTAGACAGAACTTTTCTTCATGTAACTTTATTGGAAAATTTACCACAGAGTACAACAGATGGGCCTCCGGAATTTTAATCAATAGTTCACGCTCAGAGTTCTAAGGGAGAATTTTTTTCTAACTTTTCAGGTAGTAATGAAGAAAATTAAAGTCTCAAATCCGCCAGCATACACTGCTAGTGAGCCGACAAGGAAACTAAAATACGTGGAACTTAAAATTATCAAAAGTATTAGAAGAAGCATCACGGGCAGGATTTAAATTACTATAACACGACTCTTGGTATTAAAATTAAAATATTATTTAATTAACTCTGAGTAGCAGTAATTTTTATATAGCTTGAACACCCTTTATTTGTAGATTCTCCGTAGAAGGTTTACGTATACTAGAGCAACATATCTACTGCAAACAATATTGGTGCCATAAGTTCTATGAATTTAAAGCAGACCTCGGAAATTATAACATCACATGCTTCTCTATTTCATGCTGTGATGTCATTTTTTTTTTCATTTTCTATCCTCAGGGACATTGTCAGGACCAGGAGTAGTGCATCCATTCATCACTTTAATTGCTTGAATTACATCTGATCCAGTAATATTGGGTAGGCAGGCTATATCTATTACGTCATGGTTGCTAATGAGCGATAGAGAATTCATATCCTGTAATCCATAAGAATTCATATCCATAATTCATTTGTATAATACACCTACCTAAATTCTAAATAAAAATTTTCGCTAAATGCATCTTTAAATAATTCCACAATATCATTTGATTTTGTAACTCACTTGTCATTATGTTTCGTTTCAGATGGTATTTGCTTGCCTACAGAATTCTAAAATATATTCCAGAAATTCAAGTTATTGACAATACTGTTTTCTAGACTCATATAATATGATATTCTTGCCTCTAAATATTTTTGTTTTTGACAGGTTTCCGTAAAGCTGAGTATATTTGATAACATGTATTATTTTTTGTTTGTCTTGCTTTTACAAAATATTTCGTTTTCTTATTAAAGAATGTTTTTAGTTTCTTCTTCATTCAGTTTCGTGTTCGCACTTAGGCCTATTGTTAATTGGTTTATTATCTGCAAATTATCTAGTACATTGCATATATATTGTTAAAAAAAATATATTGATCTTTATAATTATTATCGATGCATTTCCTGTATCTATTCGATGCGTTTACTTAATTCCATTATATGCACCTGGAAAATAATAAATTTTAGTTTGATTTAAAGTGTTATATAAGTGATTATGATCATTTTTTCTTACTTTCAATTCAAATAGAAAAGGTGGATGGAAATGATCTATTTTTGTTAACGATAGAATTTGAAATATTATTGAATTAATTTCCATATTGATTAGCAGTATGTCTAATACTCTATCCTTCTTAAAGGGGTCATACGATCTATTCAATTGATTCAACTGATCGATATTACTTAGTACAATTATTTTTCAGCTTTTTAAAAATATAATAATTACTTATAGTTTATATATCCGCAAACCGAATCTATTCCACCTTAAAATCACCTATAATAATAATAATAATAATGTGTTTTAGTCTAATATGATTGATCTTTTTACGAATTGGTTAATATCGCATTTTCCATGCATCATGAAGCGGCGAATGTTAAAAATCTGACATTTTGAGTTTTTCATAATAGAACCATTTGTGTGTACATTGTTCTGACGAAGCATGAAGCTTCCATTAAGCATTGTTTAGAAGATTTTAACACTGATTCCCAAGTAAGGCAAAATATACTCCTTTTGTTTTTCTCAAAATCAAGATTTTGCCCATTCGCCAGTTCGTTATGCATAAGAATGAGTATATTCGACAGTTCGTAGAAACATCGACCACATTTGTGTTTATGATGGATTGTTAATGCTTCCATGTTCTGCAAGAAGTATTCTGGTTCACTTTTAGTATGTAAAATTCCCGGTAGCTTTGAAAAGGTCCAGCAGTGACGTATTGCTAGAGGTTTGGTATGTTTGTACTAGAACATTTTCAAAAATATGCTGCATACCCTCCATTATATACTTGATTTAAAGTGAGTGTACTACAAAAGTACCGTATTAGGCATACACTGGTATATCCTTCGTTATATTTCTGCTCCTCCCTCTCCCCTCGCTCAATTACCATATCATTTACAGATTCTTAGTACATTGCGCTCTCGAGCACGAGTGGTAAGAAATTGTCTATATTTATTCAAATGCAAGCTAAGAGATAAGACATTCAGAACACAGAGGAATCAAATCTAATTAAACAAAGTTGTGAGAGAGACATAAGGTTTGAACACCTTGCTTGATTACATCGATAACTGGTTTTTCTAACGTTGTAAGTTACTTACAATATCTGGACATGAATCGTTCAAGCTCTGAAAGAAGTTTCAGGTCGAGATTTTAAGTCTGAAATATATCCAAAACTAGAGATGCAAGGGCTCGAAAAAACACCCGGCTTTTTTGAAAAAAAAAAAAACTCGGTTTTTTCTGCTTCGCTTTTTTGCTTGGGAAATTTTGGGCTTTTTTTTTCAAAATTCTGCTTTAAATTGATAAAGCAGATTTTGTTTCGCTTCTCTATAACACAAAAAGTCATTTAATTAGTGGTTGATGCCGATAACAATATAAAACCTCGAAAATAAACCATGAGTTTCGAAAAGATATTTCAAACAATTTTACTTCTCAACATATTTATATTATGAATTCCAAAGGATTAACCAATGCATATAAGATTTTTTCTTTAACTTCCTATATACAAAAATAAGCAGGGTTGGGAAGAACCATGGTTTTTTTCTTGAAAATGCCAAAAAACCCTTTTTTTGGGGGGGGGGGAGTTTAAACTAGGCTTTTTTGGCTTAAACCAGGTTTTTTGGGTTTAGATATTTTCCTTTATGTATTTATATTACATATTGACAGAAATAAGTTTCTTTCACCCTGGTGTTATTATGCAACAACGGGGTTATGCTGGAAGAGGTCACATAAGCTTAAAGAAGTCCGGTCAGTAAATTTCTTAAATTGGAAAACTCCCGCCCTAGCCATCGGGAAAATCCCGTCATTACTCTAAATGTAAAACAATAACCGAAAAATCCTGTTCTTGTTTTGCATGTAAAATTTAAAGGTCAACATATCATAATCAGTACGCTAAAACTGGGGTATTAAATTACAAATTTAGTACGTACATATCATTGAAAGTCCAATCCAAGCTAATGTTGGAAGCTACGTAGGCATTCGATAAATTATGCCAATTTCTATCAATATATTTAAGCAACCTTGGCTTCTTTATAAAACAACAGGCATTCAGTCATGCAGAAATATACAATTTGGTTTCGTTTCGTAGTTTAGGCTTAACATCCTTACGTAATACCGAGGTTATGAAGGAGAAGACTCGCTTAAAGTTACATCCGAACCTCTTCTTTGTTTACGCATTAAAGAAGGGTTGTGGTTCGACCGAGAATTGAACATGGGACATCTTGATTAAAAGGTGAAAGGGAAATAAAACTATTGCAGGTGGTTTGATATCTGGAAACGTTACCATGAAGTTCACATGATTCGCATTTTTCGTTTTTTTTTATTTTTTGGGTTTAAATCAGTTGTTTATATAAAAAAAGAAAAAAGAAAACAGCTGCTGTAAACCAGCCAACCCTAAAAGCAAATACTTCTTTTAAAAAATACTCAAATAACTAGGAAAATTCTATGCAGTATTTTTACTTCAAAATATTCCATACCCTCTTTTTGGAACAAAATAAAATTAAAATAAAGCATAAGAGAAATATTTAGATTTATATGATACACTTAAATGCTGCACATCTAGAGCTTTTGGTTCTGTATATTCTTGAAATTCTATAGTTTTATATAACCATCATCACAGTTTACTCAGTCCTCAAGTTTTCTGAATTTTTAACAAGAGGGATTCAACATATGAAGGGCGTGGGGCAAGAACATGGTAACCCATAATTTTACTATTTTAAGAAATTAGAGATTTTCTGCTGCACAATCCATTTTGAAAGTCGGAAAGCTGATTTATCACATAAGACTATACATGAAGGATTAAACGAAGCGGTATGCGTTGCTGTCTATCTGGTGCTGCATAACTCAGCAATTGAAAATTTGTTGGTTACCATGTTCTGGGCTCACACCCTTCATATCATTACGGAACTCTCCCACCCCACCACCACAAAAAAAAAAAAAAAAAAAAGGATTACGGAATATATTCAAGTTGAGATAAATACAACTGCACAACAAACATGACTGAGTGGAGCTTTTGCGCTTCTATCGGGAAGTTCGAATTCAACCCAGCATTCGACCATTCTGACAAAGATTTTCTTCATTCCATCTGTGAAGTAGAAATACTGCGTGTACTGTGAGTTGGCCGACTTCCTTTCTTATTGTTTTTAAATTGTTATTATTACTAATCACCAGCAGTGACAGCTTTGCGAAGGTTAGAGGGGCGGTCTTTCGCGCTGAAGCCTGTTCCCAAAAATTACGGAATATCTAAAGCAAAGGAAATATCTATTAGTTATGCCTTTACTCATAAACTTTAAGCTCACGTCAAATAAAAATTACGAATGTTTAGAAAAACTAAACATTAGTAAGAAAAACCCCTCCCAAAATACTCTTCTGAATCCGCCACTGATTCTCAAATAAAATGATCTATAAGGTTGTATTCGGAACGCTAAATATATAAACGAAACAAAATATTATGCCTGTACTCATAAACTTCAAGCTCCTCCCAAATAAAATTAGGACATTTTAGAAAATGAAACAATCAGAGAAACCCGTCCCAATACTTTTCTCAATCCGCTACTGATTATTTGTATAAATTAGTATTCAAGATTGTATCCGGAAAATTATTGCTAAATCGTTGCACAGCTACAGTATAACAGAAATGTGGAAGTACGGGTTGACGGATATATTAAAAAAACGTACGCTTTGACGGATATATAGAAAAACATAAGTTTAACTTTTGCGCTAGAAGCTAGAGTACTAAGCTCTTAGAAATGAAACACGGATGACAAACTATAATGATCTAGAGAAGAAAAAAGTGTCGATAACTCAAAAGTTAAATAGCCTCTAAAATTGCCCTCAAATACTACATTTTTATGTTAGCTTTAATTCGTAAAACATGTGCTCCATCCATCTTGATGGTGAATTTCAGAGCGAAATATGGCATTTAGGTCTTGGAATTCTTATCTAACTATAGAATATACTATAAGAAAGCTATTTAGATAGAAAAATCATGAAAATGAAAAAAGCCAAAATTTCCAAAATTCTCGTTTTTTCCCCAAAAAGCCGGCTTTTTATGTGAAAAAAACCATCGATTCAAAAAAGCCGGCTTTTTTGCATGTCTATCCAAAACAGCCTATGGTAAACTTGATCCCCTTGTGCACTGAACGTGCCATGTGCTTATCGTAGCTTACATGAAATTTACAATGCTTTCCTTGTCATTGTTCCATCTATTTATTTAAAGAAATAATAATTTTCATAAGAAGAATCAACACGAGATATAAAATGATTTATTAAACACGTAATATTATACATTCACCATATCATGTTTATATATTTACAGTGTTCCATTGAATGTAATCTGTATCTAGTATTTACATGATAACATATACTTTACATTATAAACTATGCGAATTTTACTACTCAATTTATTTTTAAATTTAATTTAATTTTTCACTAAACGAATTACATATAATTTAAATGTTATTTGTATTAAACAGACGAGTTCGTATATAGAGTCATCTTTCTACGTGGGCCTGGATTTCAATTTGGGTCTATGTTGGCCTTTTCACAATCTTATCGTACAGAACTAAGTATAATAATATGAAGGAAGATTTCGAAATTCCACCTGTAAGTAGATAAAAGGAAATTAGTGTAAATCGCAATTGAGGATCTGAATTGAAAAACATTATTTTCTAAATTTTCAGTTTTTTTTTTTTTTATTCGTCTGCACGTATGTTCCAAACGTATGTGTTCCACTTGCATATTTTTAAAGACAAAGTTCAACTCAAAATTTTCTTTGTAATTGAATCATCCCGCCGAACAACGATATATGTTACACTTTTTTTAGTGATTTCGACAAAAATTAGAAGAAACATTAATATATATATATCATCGTTGGCTTATTTAGAATTTTCCTTCGGGGGGAGGGGTACGCACAACATGTGAATATGCACTTATATTTTTACTTTTGGGTGCCGACAAATTTTAATAAAGTTTTGCATATAACAAATTTATTTCAGAGGCTTAAGCCAGATAGACACCCCGTAAATACGCCACTAAATATCATTATTCCCATCGAAAACCAAATTGGCAGCACGCCAGTGCCATCTCATAGCCAATGGGGCTACTAAACTTTCAATAAATGTTCGGCATGTTCCGTAGAGCATAATTCCAATGATAACTCAAAATAGTCCAAGATGTAACAGTATCGTTGTTCGCGGGATGCTTCAATTAAAATAGCCAGTAAAAAAATAGCTGAAGAGAAAAATATCTCAAATAAGAGAAAGGATACTATTTAATTTAGTTGAAGGATTTACAAGTTTTGCATTCAGTGGAATCACATCGATGCAATGAGAAACTTTAATTACTGAAAAAAAAAAATAATAATAATGACTGAGATCAATTTTTAATGACTTAGAAAACTTTCATTCAGATTTAATACTTTATTTGAGTTTAGTTGCAAACAACAAGAAACGAAAGTTAGTCGCCCCTACAGACATTTGATAATAACATTTCTGGACTCTTTTCTTTTTTTAATGGTTTCCCACCAACTAACTGTGGCTACAAATATGCCGAAATCTAAATATGGAAGAAACCTGTTAACAGGGCCGTCCCGTGGAAAATCAGCGCCCGGGGCGAGAGTATACGGATGTGCCCCATATTCCAAGCAATTTTTCCTATCTTTTTTCCTTTTTTCTCCCGAATTTTTCTCCCCCTTACTTCGGCGCCCGGAGCCGTCACCCCACTCGCCCCCCTCCCACGGCACGGCCCTGCCTGTTAATACCATATGCTTCATGTTTTCTGGGAGTAAAGCTTGTTAAATGAAATATTTCAGTTTAATATTTCAACGAATATGTCTGTTAGGCTACAATCTATTAGGGAGACGACGATTAACGTAAGTGAATAAAGATTGAAGAATTCGTGGAATGAGAAAATGAGAAGAAACGGCAGCACCCTGAGAAAACCCGCGGGCACGATGTTGTCCAACACAAATTTACTTGGCCCACGCACCAGAGGTAAGCACCCTACAATTTTTGTTTTTTATTTCACATGAATGTTGACAAGTACATTGTATTACACTAGAAATCAAGAGACATAATTCACTACAGAGAAGAAACAATTACATTAGGGTTTCACAAGCGGAACGCGTAAGTAGTTCGCAAACTTTTTTGTATCTGTAAACAAATGCAATCTCCTAGTTTGTAAGTACCAAATAAAATCCAAATCTGATAACTTGGTAGGATATTCTAACGTATAGAATATAAAATATCCATTCAACCAATTAATCGCATTTAGTTTGGTCTGCCGATACCAGTGATAGTCTGCAAATCGTAAAATGGATGGAGAAAAAGTACATGGTGGCTGTCGACAAATAAGTCCCAACATCCGACAAAAGACAGCCCAAGTTAGTCGTGATGCTATATATTAAAGTATCAAGTTGATCACATAAAGAACACTCCTCCTGCACGACACGATGGATAGAAAATAATTTCTCATTTGTAGGCAATTTAATATAAACAAAATAAATAGCTTGTTTGTGTGTCTGTCTCTCTGTCTGTGTGGCCCGAGGACCAGACAAGTGGACTGAAAGTTACCTAAATTTGGTTACGAGTACCTTACTCCAGGCCCCAGATCAAGTCGAAGCGTTTTTTCTTTTTAAATTTCGAACCAGGGGGATCTCAGGGGGAAATGTTTACCGGAAACTGCCTGGGGACCAGACAAGTTGACCGAGAGTTACCAAATTTTGGTCACTGATACCTTGGTTCAGGTCGCAGACCAAGGCGAAGCGTTTTTTTTTTTTTTTTTTTCAAAATTTGAATCAGAGGAGTCTCAGGGGAGCGTTTAGAGAAACAGGTAAAAGTAGTAGAAAATGACCGATATTAGTGTCGATTTCATAGTTTTCGCGTTCGCTGAGATCAATGGTGACATTTTCACTAGCTATGACTTGCAAATCCATCTACCATTGTATGCGGGCCGGGGGTGAGCAGGGGGGGAGATACTGAGACATGTAAAAATAGCTTAAAATGACGGATATTAGTGTCAAATTCCAGTTTTCGCGGTCGTTGAAATGAATGACGATACTCCCACATGCGTTGACTTCTAAATACAACCACCATGCGAAGAATGGGTATATTCAGCTAGTACGACATAAATGAGGCAGTACCATGCACTTCTGACGTTTACTGTGAAACACTCTGAATTACAGTTTTTCCATTTACGTTACCAATTGTAGTGCGAAAATTTTTGACACACTAATGGACTAGTACACACATAAACCGGTTCCGTTAACAGAGAATATAGTTGTGTGGAATACAAATCATTGGGATCGGCTTGAATAACCGCTGAGTCACCGTGCCTCCCCAACCTTATTAAATGTTGAACTGTCCTAAAGATAAACATAAACAAACTATTTGTAGTGTATATGTTGGGTTCATATTGCTTATTTACAAAAATAATTTTGTGCTTGAGACGGAATAAATACCTGTGGATTTTTATATAAGTAATTACAACCCTATTTACAATTAATACGACGCTGTCTTAATGAATAAACTGGGAAGCACATTAATGTTCATCATAATGATTATCTATTTTCAAATAAAGGCAGGCAGGCGGAGAAAGCAAGAATTAGAATTAATCAAAAACTAAGCCATTTCCCTTTGATAAAAGCATCATTCAATCATTTTATTTGCTTATACCAATAGTTTGTTAAGGTATCTGCAGTTCCTACTTGCTTAGAAAACTTATTTTGATGATATCACATAAAAGACCATCGACTGTTTAAGTGTTGATATCATGTTCCATGATTTACCATGATGACCGCTATGCTAAAGTCTAATGTGCTTAATGGAAGGATGCAAACCACTTATTAGCAGCGGGAACTATTTAGGGTTTCGAAATATTTTGGGGGTGAATTATAGCTGGTTCTAAAACAGGAAACTCTGAGGTTATGATTGAATATAATGCAGATTTAATGTGTTTTAAAAAGGATGTTGAAGTGAGTCAGAAATAAAAAAATAAACATACAAGCAATTCCCGAAAGTTAAGTCGTTATTTTAAATTCTAATAGGTATTAAATAAAATATTTGTCATGACCCTTAAAACCTTGTACAGGTTAACGCTGGTATAGTTGTGATACAACATTAAAATCACCATGGAGTGAATTTATAAGGAATCGAATCTTGATTGAATTACTTAAAGTAAAATATTGCTGATCCGATAGTGGACAGTTTGTTTTATATATCATCATATCGAGTAGGAATCAACTTCCCTGACACAGTTTTTAACATATTCCTTATCGTAGAGAATATTGGACTATATATATACAACAGCAACAAACAAAAGTACTTTAATTCTCCAGTGATTGAAACACCTGATTGTCTACTGATGCTACTCCCAGTTTCCTCTTAGTTCTAAACGGATATAAACAAAATTATTTGTATTCTTCCGCTGTTCAAAAACCTGATTACCTAGTATTTCTACTCTCTTTTCATCCTTGCTTCTAACCGGACATAAGAAATACTTTGTTTTTCCTTCAGCTATTTCAACACCTGATTGACTAGTGGTGTTTCACGTCTACGCTTTCAGAACGAAGTAAAGCTATGCACGAGCTTTTCGCGGAATGTTGGTTATGTAGAAAACACATTATACAATACTGATAGTGCTTTGTGCTAAAATATTTCTTTTTTAAAAATTTTCTGAGCAACGAATGATTATAGTGATCAATACTGATCAATACATTTAACATATTTTTTTTCATGCTCGCAAAGACGAACAATATTAGACCTCCATATGCACAAGTATTATAGAAAAAAATAAATATAATTTTTCAGTTTATGCCTATTAGGCTGAGGGAGACGGATGATCAAAGAAAGTGAATAATGAATGAAGAATTGATGGAATGAGAATCTGGGAGGAAACGAGAGTACCCGGAAAAACCCACGGACACGATGTTGTCCACCACAAACTTATTTGGTCGGGGATCGAATCAGAGATCTCACGCACCAGAGATAAGCACTTTAGCACTGAGCCATTATGAATCACATGTATTATACATAGAATGGGTCTGTTCGTCCGTCCGCATGTCGACAGGCACTAGACCAAACATAGAAATGTGCCTTTCTAGAATGTATTCAGAATTCCACAAATAAGTCTCATCTGATTTTTATATATCTCTATTCAAAATGTAAGTGAGAGGGCCGCAGTGGCTCAGTGGTTACTTTTTATTCTAATATAACCAACACTATTACTCGTAACTGTGAGAATGTTGCAAACACATTGTGTCATTCAAGTTATGTGAGTCGATCCAGAACTTTGTTTATATTCCAGAGCAAAATATATCAAATGTTTCTCTTTTAAGTAAAATATGTTATTTGGCAAATGTATTACCTATGCCAAATAAATCCAAAGTTAATGTGGTTTGTTGCTATGGAAACATCAGGTCTTTCGTGTAAAATATGGTGTAATGTGTTATTTGCATTCACAAGGAGGTATCAAATTGATAAACGTAAAGCAAAGAGCTGCCGCTTTTGTATGTTACTAGATCACGGACCTTGTATGCAGACAAAGCTGTTAGTGCAGTGATTCTCAAACTCGTTGTTACCGCGACCCACATTAAATATTAAAAAGTCTTTGTGGCCCACCTACTTTTATTCAAATACATATTGTGATTCTACGTAATGGTGGTATTTCAATTTTGTAAATCATAATTCTAATTTTTCCATATAAAGGTAACACACAGCTCACACTATTCTCAACGCAGTGCCCTACCCCGTAACAGATTTTGGCTCATCCATTCTCTTCCCATCCTAACCCTGCATCTCTACTGACTCTGCAACAGGGCACGGCTCTGAATAACTACTTACTCTTCATCTCATTAACAAACGCTTTCAATTTTCATTTCCTGAATAGCACATACTTTATAACATACGTTTCTACATCATTTTTCAGAAACACTGTGTTAGTGTAACAAAACAACTGCTGGATTATGCATTATCCAAAACAGACAGGAGTCTTTCCCCTGTGTATGCTTGACCTGTCTCAAAGCTGCAAGTACTTAATATATATATATATATATATATATATATATATATATATATATATATATATATATATATATATATATATATATATATATATATATATCTGTCTCAGCATTTTGATTTCCAACATTTACGTATACTGTATGCTTTTAAAATGAATAACTTATATGCCCCGTCTAAAATTACGTTAGATGACTGCTTGTGTCATCAACAAATATTAACACAATTTTACGGCCAGGTTATCGTTTTTATCCAGCTAGTAAACAACATAGAGTCAATTGGTATATCGGCATGACCGTAAAATATATTTTTACTTCCAACTTAGAAGCAGGGGGAGCCTTCTATGTACAGTATTTGCAACAACAATACTCAAAATTATCGACGGATGTACGTAATAAGAGGTTTGCAAATTTTATACCCAATTCTTTGTACTCTTAACTCCGACACCGACAATGTTCATGTGATTTTTTAAAATTTAATTTAATATTTTTTTTTAAAAAAATTAAGACTTGTTATCTTGTGACAAAGCTTCATAAACAGTTCGTAATCGCTTCTTGAGTACTCGTATAATAAAATGATTTAAAAAGAAAAAAGTGTTAAAGGCTGCATTGGGTCCCTGGTTCGATCTCTGTTCAAGCAAAGTGAACTTTGTGGTGAACAAACACCGTATGCGTGGGTTTTCTCGGGGTTCTCCCGTTTCTTCCTGCTTTCTTCATTCCACCATTTCAGTCATCATCTTCACTGTCTCCTTTAGCCTAGCCGGCATAATCGTGGGACGTAAAACTGAAACATCTCATTTCATTTCATATCAAACTGGAAGTGCCTGAAATCAAACATTTCCGGTTTCAACGTTGATGACTATAAAATAGAAAAAAGTAATGCATAGCGAAGAGAATGATTTTGGAATCGAGTCAGAATCTCAAGTATACATTTCATTTCTATTTATCTGTCTACTTAAATCGAAAGTGAAAGTAATTTAATACTACCTCTGCTTTTAATATTCAGCTTCGCAGAGCGAAAACGGTCAGAAATGGTATTGTCAGTTCTTATTCTTCTACTGGAAATGAAAACTGTCAAAACGTCACACTTCAATATCGATCCCTACCTTGTAATTGGAAGAGATAGCGAGAAACTGCTTATGATATAAATTAGCTCCCGAAAAACAGGTTCCATCTGTAACATGAACCCCCTATTGAAGCCGGAAGTTACAGAGCTATTTCTTTCGGCTTCAGTATAGAATTATCATAGTTTGGAAAACTATTGTAGTTTGAGAATGTTAAATGAAACTCATTTTGTTTCGATGTAATGCTCACAGAACCAAAAGTCAGATATCCTTGCAATTTAATAGCAGAACGTACAATACCTTTTTTTAAAAAATTACTTGATTCCAGTATGCAGTAAAGTCCCGATTATCCGTGGAATTGGGTCACAAGGGCACCGCAATTAAATGGATAATATTTCAGCATAAAAACTATGTTTTGCTGCTTTTATTGCTCGAGTCGTCAAGATCAGTGATCAAAGAATGTGAAAACCGTGATCAAAATAAAACAGGAAGAGTCTGCCTTTCATTCACAAATTCCGGGAAGTCCTACAAGATCACGATGCACAATAAACCTGTCAGTAATTTTCGACCTTCTCACTATAGGGCCTATTGTATTTTTCCAGCTGTTGGCTTGGATTAAATTTTTTTTTTTCTTGAGGTTCGTAATTAACCATCCAGTGGTCGCCCACAGTGAGCAATGAATGTAGTTTACTTCCATGCAAATCACCTTTCCCAATTCCTGTACTCCATACCTTTTAAAGACGGCTCCTGCTTTTCAGAGTAGAGCTACACTTCGAAAGGTGAACTATCGTTGGAAATATTCATTTTTACAATGCAATTTATTTTTAGAACATATAGTACTTATTTGTATGCCGAGTATTAGTCCGCAACATAATTGGGCGTGACTCCAGCAGGATTAAAAAAAATCGTGTCTCTCGCGGATAATCGGGGTTTTACTGTAATTACTTAATTTCTACCATTTTATTGTCTCTTATAATAATACCTTACTACTATGAGGTTGGTTTAGATCAATATAATATTTCTGGAGATGAACTATGCATTGGTGGATATACAAGGTAGAAACTGAGAGAGCCAGCCAGCACCTAGCATAGTCATATCTAGGGATGCGCGCGAGACGAGTCGAGACAGGATTTTTCTGACAAAATTCGAGTCGAGACACGGCTCTTCCAATAGAGAAATATACATTTTTCGAGTCGAGACATCACTTTTACAGCACATTTTTGAGACGAGACAGCCACAAATCTTGTCTCATGCACATCCCTAGTTATATCATGAATTTACTGAAATCAATTTAATTTGAAATCCGTTTACGCACTTCGTTAATAGGAATTAGAAATTACTTATCTAATGTATCAATAATAATGACAACCCTTACTATAAACTTTTAAATATATATAAACAATACTTCAATTATTTTTGTCACTCAAAAAAAAAAAAATGAGGGGCCTAGGCACCCCCGGTTCCGGGCTAAATCCCCACTGAAACGATGTTGTGTAAGAATAATGTACATGCCTTAGTACTTAAGTAGAAGATCAGTGTGCTTTAGTTACAGCATGGATATGTTTTGATAGTCTAAAATTAAGTCGTAACAGACAGTGCAAGCAGAAAATATGTGTGTGAAAGAATTAAGAAATCTAGTGTTTTGTTATTATTATCATTATTATTTGTCATAACTAATATTAACTGAACTTCTTCCTTCTGATTGTCTTTCGGTGTAGTCTCTCCGATTTATGTGATAATTTTATAGTAGTATTATATTCCAAGTAATGAACCACCTTGCGTGATAGTACATACTTTAATAAATTAGCAACAAATCAGCGCTTTACAGCAGCACCTGGCATTGTTTATAATCGTTCAGAAGTAACACGGAACAGATAGTAATAACATAATATGTGCTGGCGAAAAAGGTGAAAAATGTAGCTTTTTATTATTATTATTTTTATTATTAGTCTTAACTCCTCATAGTCATAAAGTTAACTCCTTCATTCTCATTGTCTCATGTACACACATTAACTCCTTCATTCTCATGTACACACATTAATAACTCAGCAGCTAATCAGCGTGCTTTGTGTACTCGTGACTTTGTTTACGATCGTTTGGAAGTAACTCGAAACAGACAGTAGTCGAGCAAAACGTGTGCAAAAAAGTACTAGGAAATCAATCTTTCGCTTCTGTTATTATTATTATTATTATTATTATTATTATTATTATTATTATTATTATTATTATTATTATTATTATTTAGGATTTAGATTTCTGGGCTTTCGGCATCTAAGGCCATTTAGCCCACACTATCCAGGGAAAGGGAAGGAAGTGACCTGGAACCTATAACTTAGGTATTACCCCGACATTTGCCTGATGTGAATGAGGAAAACCCAGGAAACCTCATTCAGGATGAAAGAGCGTTTTACCCTGAAAAAGCGTTTTACACTTTTTTGACCGAGTGCCCCCACCGGGAATCAAAACCGGGACCGCTTGCACCGTAGGGGAGAGTATTATTATTATTATTATTATTATTATTATTATTATTATTATTATTATTATTATTATTATTATTATTATTATTATTATTATTAGTGCGTAACTGATATCAATTAATTTATATCTTCTCTTCTTGCTTGTTATAGTACCTTAAAATTATACTTCTATATTGATATTAAAATTATAGTAATTAACTATTTTGCGTAAGAGTACAGTAAATATTTTGACTAAGAGTCAGTAACACAGCTAGAAATCAGCGTGCTCCTGTATCACCTGACTTCGTTTATGATTAGTGTTGTAAAAAAACGGTTTTTTTTTCTGTGAAGTTTTTTTTCAATAAAAAACATCGTTCTTTTTCATGTTTTTTTCAAAAGTCTGTTTTTTTTTTCCTGGCAACTATTATTTATTGATTTATGTTGCAGATTATTGAAATAATCAACAGAACCTGAATCGAAGCCCTCGTAACTTACAAATCGTTTGTTTCTTTGAACCTATACGAGCAAAATTGTGTGATTATTCCTTTCAGCCCCAAGTCATTTTTGGCGTTTTCCTACATTTCCAGTTAGTGACTTATTGCTCAAAAACTATTCATTCGATTGATATGGTTCAGACCTTGTTTTTAAGAAAATAGATGTGGCTATTTTTTTTGTATAAGTTGTATTGCAGTGTTGCCAACAGGTGGGAAATTATTGAGGGAAATGTAGGGGTGAAAATTTACAAAAAAATCCCTAACCGATTTTCAAAAATTTTTTGTATCTAGCACCACTGCTGCTATATGGGTTCAAGTCACCTAAACAACTCTTTGGTGTGTTGACAAGGTAAAGTGAAATCCTGAAGTCTCTGGCTTCCATTCAAAGAGGGAAAGAAAAAATTCTGTTATACCCATGAAATTTTGACACTTTTTACGCCTCAGAAGCAAAAATCAAATATGCCGGGGTACAGCTTCTCTAATTATCCTATTGAAAATTTTTATGGTGCGTTCTATAGGGCAAAGAGGAAGCTTTCAGGTAGTGGTACGTTTGTTTCAATGTAGCCAGTAAGAGGGTAATAATAGAGGGGAAAAAGGAAATTTTCCGAATTTTTCACCTAATAGCGGGAATTAATTGTTTTGGCTGGAAACGCTGCCATCAGACAGACGAAATCTATCTGAAAATAAACCGTAGTGCTCCAAGAATATATCCTACAAGTATCATAGCGATATATAACAAAGTAAGCATGAAATTAAAAAAAAAAATCTCATTCTACCTCAGAAATTCACCATTTTCTTACCATTTCCAGAACATGGTTTATTATAAACCTGAACTGTACTTCCCCTAATTATTCTAGTGAAACTTTTTATAGTGCGCTGTGTAGGCTAAGGATGAGGCTGTTACACACTTGTACATTTGTTTCGAATGTAGCCAACAAGAAGGAAATAATAGAAATAAAAAAAGGGAATTTTTTCCAAAATTTGCCCCTAAAATCTAGAATTTAATTTTTTTTGTAGCTAGCAACACTACTATCAGATACACACAAACTATCTTAAAATAAGCTTTGGTATCCCTCTAATATATCCTACAAGTATTGTGACAATATCTAATAAAGTAAGCATGCCAATTAAAAATATCTCATTCTACCTTTAAAAAAATCACAAGAATCTTTCCAATTAGAGAACAAGGTCCACTGTAAACCTCAATTGTACTTCCCCTAATTATCCTATTGAAACTTTCTATAGTGCGTTGTGTAGAGCAAAGACTAGACTTCCAGATACTGGTACGTTTGTTCCGATATAGCCAACAAGAGGGAAATAATAGAGACAAAACATATAATTTTTCCAAAATTCCCCCTAAAATCTGGAATTAAAATATTCTGTAGCTGGCAACACTGCTACCAAACAGACGCAAACTATCTTAAATTAAACATTCTTACACCACTAATATATCATATAAGTATTATGGTGATATTTAAGGAACAAAGCTTCTAATTACCAAAAATATATTACGGTAAACAGAAAAGTAAGGGAAAATTAGAAAAATCAAGGGCTAGAACCTAAATACGAATTTTACGTGCGCCCCCTAATTACCCCATTGTAACGATCTGTACTTTCGTTTGTTAAGTAAGGACAAATGTTCGATTGGCGTAAGTTGACTTGCACTCGGACGTATAAGTATGGATTTATAAACAAAAATTTCTAATTTTTTGCCCAAATATAGGAGAATTTTAATTTCCTTAAATGGCAACACTGCGCGCAGGCCCGTCCAATTGATGTCAACAGTTAGGTATCCATCCGAGGTATCTACCTGGCAAGTCTTAAGGATGTCTTTGTACAACGAAGGAAGCTACAGGGAAAAAAAGTAAAGGAAATTCGAAATTAGAAAATTCTCGAATTTTTGACTGGGGTGAAATTTGAGAAGGAAATTCGACACCAGAAGAAAAAGAAACAAATATGATAAACTATAGTCCAACCACATTTTGCAAGAATAATATCCCGATATCTTAATTAGTGTCCACACTGGAGTGGATTAAACAAGTGACACCCGTGTGTGCCACTTTGGCCACCTGGGCCACCGAGTATACATTTGATTACACTTTTTTGACTACTAACTCGTGTTATTGTAGTTATAGTCTCGACTAATAATAATATCGTTGTAAACAATAACTTTATAAGGAAAATTTTCTCTCCTTTTTACATCTTAGTTCCAACACTGTTGGTGAGAAATGTAGGGTGTTTCAAAATGAATATCGGGGATTTAAGTCTTCGTAGTACTTATTACATTTTACGTACAATTATAAGCAATGCATCAAGTAAAAGAGCACCTCAAACAGTCTTTGCTACAAGTGTTCAATGTGAGATTCATTCGTCACACGGCACACATCTAGTCGATAGGCGAGAAAGGCCCATAAACTTTCCGCCATATGGCACAAAACACATTCAATTTAGGGGAGTTTCGTTTCAATGGTACCATCTCCTGAGGATTTGCTGACGGTCAGATGCAAACATTATGAGTGTTCACATTAGCTCTTAGGTGAAAAGTCGACTTATCACTGAAGACGACACGATCCAGAAAATCTTCATTGTTATGCAGGAATATTTCACTTGCGAAATTGGCACGTGAACCGTAGTCTGTAGGCTTTAGACCTGTAGCAACTGCAAACAATAAAGACGTAGTTGCAAGCGTCTCCTTAATATTCTTCACACAGACGGTTGCACTGTACAGGTTCTGTCTTTATTAAAACACAAAAAGCTTTCTGCTGTCTAGTCTCCATCTTTGCTACTTGCTCTTTCTAACGGCAGACAGAAGAAACAATGCATGTACATGCGTGCGTACAAAACTGTTTGAGTTGCTCTTTCATTTGATATAATATTTATAATTGTAAGTTAATTGTAATAGATACTACAAAGTTTCAAAACCCTAATATTAATTTTGAAACACCCTGCATTACTTCAAATTGAGTCATCCTATATTCAGGTCCTAGTCAATTTGTCGCCTCGTGCAATGGCATAATTTGCCGCCTCCCCCTTTCTCCAGAAAGAACAAATCTTAGAAGTCATGATTTTAAGTATGCTACTCCAGCATGAACAACAAAGGTGAGGGAAGTTCAGTCGCACTCAGAAAGGCTTAAATACTTACTTAAAAAGCAATTCCCTTCTGTCTGTTTTTTTTTTTCCTTTAAATGTTAATCTATTAAGATACTGAAAGATAAAGCAAACACACCTGCAGAGGAAAGATGGTAATCCTTTTTATAGAATTCACTATCGAGCTTCAATCTCAATGTATCAGTTTGCAATTCCAGTGCAACTAGCTCTTTTATCTTTATTTCTTGATTTTTCTTCTACATCTTCTAACATTTTTTAAAAAACTTATTTCTATCTTCAATGATAAGGAACTTGCTTCTGACAAAAACAAGACTACTTTCATATCAAAACTGTGATAACTTACTAAATGGAACAGATATTCACTACTATTCGAGAATTGAATTCTTGCATTTGACAACAATCAAGAAATTTGTGCTCGGATTTATTCGACCATTTGCTTTAGCATTGTCCATGTGGCCTTAAACTAATGCAACCTAAACATAATTTATGAATGTTGTATTCAAATAGAAGGTCAGCTTAGTAAATGTAACTACCATCATCATGAAGTCTGTTTCCAACAAGAAATATTTAATTTAAATAATATACTTATGATAGATTTTGCCGGGCCATCCAAGCTTGCCGTTCCACGCAAATGCACGTGTTGCATATATACAGTGGCGTATTTAGGGGGCTTCCGGGCTTAAGCCCGCCCCCGAAATCTTACTTACTATAGTAAAGTATATGAAATATCTTGCAGAATTTTCACATTTTCAGGCAAATGCCCCCGAAAGTTAGCAAAGCCTCTCCCGAAACAAAATCGTAAATACGCCACTGCATATATGGTAGAGCCGGCTCTGCATATCATATATATCTAGTCGACATATTATTTATATATGATATTTAGAAAAATACTATTAGGCAAATTAGTATTAGTTTTTACCTTTAGACAAATTATTGGAATTTTGTACTTTTCGTGACATTATTTTCGTACTTATTAAAGGCATGCATTCACGAAAAAACAAAATTCCATTTCTACTTTTATTTCTTAGTTGATATTGATGAAAACTGCTGAAACTCGAATTGTTAATAGGTATGGTATTCATGTAAATTGTAAAATATTTGTAGCGTATCAGTATCTAGCGTTTAATTTATGTTGCATTTTACGGTGATTACACCTACATAAAAATATTTCATACTTAAATAGACGTAAGATGCATTACAAATGACCACTTGAAAAAAAACGAAATTTAGAAAGAAAACGAGAGGCAATGTTTTTTTTCTAAAAAAACGTACATTTCTGAAAAAATACGAACCGTTTTTTTTTCTATTTACAACACTATTTATGATTATTTAGAAGTATAAGGAAACATATAATAAACCATTTTGTTTTGAAATGTTCCAAAACTCAATTCTTTACAATGTCTTTCTCTCTAAATTACTTACTTGATAAATACTTGTTCAGTTAGGTCTTCAACATAAATGCCCAGGAAATTTAAGTCTTCAAATATATGAGAATAAATTAGTACATTACAAAATACAAAGCTCTTAATTATTTGTCTCTAGAAATACGTTTCTAAAAATAACTTTCATTAACAGGTAGTTCTTCCCTGAAGTGTACGGTTTATTGTATGCAATAGGTTAAACCTGTGCTTTATTACAATTTTTAATTAGGGGTGTTCGATAAGGCTCAGGACCTATCGAACTTCGAGAGTGAAAATTTATCGAATTGTCATTGGTTACTCGAAACCGTTCGAGTATTTGAAATTATCGAAGTTTCGGGTATTATCGAAATTTCGAGTATTATCGAAGTTTCGGGTATTATCGAAATTTCGAGTATTATAGAAGTTTCGGGTATTATCGAAAGTTCGGGTGTTATCGACATTTCGAGTATTATCAAAGATTCGGGTATTATCGACATTTCGAGTATTATCGAAGTTTCGGGTAGTATCGAAAGTTCGAGTATTATCGAAGTTTCGGGTAGTATCGAAATTTCGAGTATTATCAAAGTTTCGGGTATTATCAAAAGTAGTGATGGGCAGTTCGGTTTCTTCACCTCTCCAATGATTCCTTCTTGCAGCCAAATTAGTCAAACAACTTTTTTTTTTTTTTTTTTCATCTGATAAGTTATTGCAAAGTTGTATTTGTGAGGAGAAAGGAAAGCGTATAGAAAGGGATTGCTTTTTCGTCCGACACACACACACACACACGCACGCACAGATAGGAAGTTCAATTTCTTCCTGAATTTTATCTCTTGTTTATTATTTGCTGACAGATATTGCATCAGTGTTGTCGGACATACGGTCTTAAACGTACAAATAGGGTAATTTGCTCTTCATACGATATAGTATACGTCCAATACCTCAACCATATTAATCGCGTACGGTGTTGCTAAAATGTAGCAAAATTTTATTTTTAAGCCAAATGTGTTATCTTCTGTCGTGTTTGCTTTCTCTTAATGGCCACTAGTTCACACATTGCCACAAACAGATATGTTGATGCTTTGGGCGCAAACTCCCCCTTTCGCTTTTCAGTAACATAAATGTTAGTCAAATCAGTGGTGATTTCAGGGGGTTGTTCAGGAGGAATATTTCCCCACAAACATATCTATGATCATGTTCACCGCGGCTTACCAGTATTTTTGCTACTTTCACCCTCCGTGTATTCAAAATCCCCCGGGGCAGGATTATCATAATTTCTGGATATTTTTAAGAATTATGTGTGTTTATTGAGAAGTCTAATCTTAAGTACTAAAAATGTTAAAGCTTAAGTACTAAAGCTCATTTTCTATACTTAAAATATATTTTTATATTATTGTCTTAATTATTTTCCTGAGTAAAGTATTCTTGCGAAAAACACCTTATCGCTATTTTAATTTTCTTTTTCATAAATATCAGCACGACTGAATTGCAAGCCAAGCACTTGACCAAACACAGCGAAATTTCCCAGTCTTCCATTTTCCCTAAAATTTCGGGCATTAGTTAATCTCAGACAATTTTCTGGATACAGGCTTGAATCTAGGACGTATGGTTAGCCTACCGGGGGAAACCTTGAAATCATCACTAAGTTTAATGAAGATGAAAAACGGAAATAAATCTATTTCTCGACAGTGAATATACAGTGTAGCATATGTTCTATACAGTCGGTTTGTATATACATTATGATGAATCCACATACTAATGGATCCAGAAGCGTCGTTTGGTGGAGGCAGATTGCTTCCTGGACGAATAATGTAGGTTTTAAAAACGTAAGAGTTTTGCATCAATTCAGAATAACGTGGTGCATTATTTTATACAGAGTGTTTCAAAACAACACCGCCAACGTTTGGGAGGCGATTCCTGACATAGGGTTGCCATATTACCTGATTTGAGCGGATACCACCAGATTTTCAGGTCTTATATTCGTCTCCCGCTTAATCATCTCTTAATCACATAAAACCACCCGCTTTTTTGCATTGGAGAAAAATCTAAGACGACTTTGTTGATAAAGTGTTTTTATATTCAACGTAAACCGCTATATTTCTTTGTCAATCTCAATCGCGAATGGACAGATGACAGAAACAAGATGGACGTAGAAACTGCCAAATTACTACTACTGGTTTTGTACAATATGAAAGACGTATCATGCGTAGAATTTTATGATAAGATTTTATGCAATCGAGATTTTTTTAAAAAGTTAAAGGGAATGAAAAATGTAAAAACATTTGGCATAATCATACACATTTTGGTTCAACCCATGAATACTAATACATGATCTCATGGGTGCGTATTTCTTTGATAACATTCTGTCCAGTTCAACTGAACAAGTCTATGTTGTTAAGTAAACTATATGTTCAACTAGTCTTTACATTCTAATGATTTTGGTAGAGTCAATAATGGACCGAGATTTTTATCCCTTCACCAATTTATTATAAAACTTGATAAATACAAAACGTCTTTGATTACAAAGAGAATAATGCTGTTTCCTCGTTAATGTTCAAGTAGAGGAGTATAGGTGTTTTGCACGGTGCCCCTTCTCTCAAGGCACCTGCTGGTTCGGTGAATTTGGAAGAAAAGCCCCCTCAGCTCAAGGCAGTTTCGCAAGGCTTTGTTGTTGAGATAGTCTGGTCTCTTAACAACAAATATGGCTCGGATCGTGACAGACCGGACACAAGTATGAAACTTTGCAGACTGAAAGTACTTCGGTATTCAATTCGTTTTAGGGTCGGGTGCCAAAATTTTCTGGCCGCCATCTTGAAATACGCAGCCATATTGGATTTTATGTAATGTTCTCTTAAAAGATCATTATCTCGGTAACTAATGGTCCGATTTTGATGATTCTTTTTCTAGATTATAAGTTAAGCCCGAATGTAATCGATTAGAATAGTAATAAAGACAAGAAAGTATGATAAAAACGAGAAAATTATAAATATTTAAGATTTTATGAAACATATTTACATATAAATGAATTTTTATCCAAAATGGTCCATTTTATGAAAGATGTACCCTATAATATTTGAAAGAGCATATAAAGAGCTTCAATTTGATATATAATACGTTATAATGCGATGAAAAATAATCGAAATATAGTTAAATTAAGAAATCAGTACAATAGAATACAAAGTGTGTGCAGGGAATCAACTAGACGAAACCTGGTGTTATTTGATAAAAAGCATGCTCGGAACCTGGCAAATTAATATTTTTCTCCACTTTTGTGGATTGTTATTCAAATCAATATTATTTACATTATTGCTATTGTTATTAAATGATTATTATACTGTTCATATAAATTATATTGTGTAAGACACTAAAAAGCCACATTATAAATATGGTACGTCTTTGCATATATATGTCAATTTTTAAATTTAACTTTTTCAAACACAATAAATAGCTACTGAAAAACTGAATATTCCAAATCAAAATGCTAACAAAGTGACAAAAATTGATAACATACAATCCCCTATTCCACAAAGAAAAAATACTTCTTAGTCACATTGCTGTTCATCACAGGAGCTTCCGCAGCAGCAAAGATCTGTATATAGAACACCCTTCCTTGAACATACGCACTGTTTTGAGCAAAGAGGAAGAGCTTTGCAGCCATACTTTAGCAATTCTCTTGAACTTTTAGAAACTTCTGGTTTGGTCATCCATAAGGGCTTCCACGATCCACCTTCTTTCACCCAGCCGAAGTTTTCTGGACTTGAAAATATTCAGTAGTTCAGACTTGTTTGACTACAATAAAAGTTCCTCGTGATCAATGGTGATAGCGAACTACGATTTTCATGAGAAAAAGAGTTGCAGATCACCCTCACGCGGTTTGCATGACATATACAGCCCACTGAACAAACTGTAATCATTTCTCAATTCATCTATCTTCTGTTCAGATGATCTCCTACCCTTTCTTAAGCTTTCTCAAGAAATCAAAACAGAACAAAAAAAAAAAAAAAAAAAACTTCCTTTTTATGGGAGACTCAATTGACTTGCCTCGTTTTACAAACACTGAGTCAACAAAATCTTCATGTTGGTTTTTACCAATCACTTTTTTTCTGCAACAGATTTTGAAGATCCGTAAGGCATACGCATGTGATGATAGATTCATTACCTGTTACGTATCTAAAATAGAACTTCCTGCAGCAGAAATTGTGTCATGCAATGTTTGACAAAGATTCTTAAAACTTACATCACTTCCAACATAATTTTCGTTAATTATTTCCTCAATGTGTGCAGCATCTTCAAATTGTTTTGTGGGTCTGCATAACTCAGGAGCAGTTAGCATCCACCATTGAAACGCAAGTGGATTTTTAGTTAATGGCTCCACTGGAGTCTGTAACACTTCTGTTATTTTGGTCGGACGGCATGAAACAAAACTTTTAGTCTTTAAAAACACCCAGTTCTTAAATGCTGCCTTTCCTTCATTTAAACTCTTCATGTCCCTGAGATGCACAGATAGAGGCAGAAGACGCTCCAATACGTTACATATAATAGGAAGTTACTTTGTCGGTGAGCTCTAACAAATATCAAAATTAGAAGTTCCAATTCCAGTACAAGATCCCAATATGAAAACATAGATCTTTTCTATATCATTTCTTCCCGCCACTGTTGGAATTCTTGTTTACAGTTTCTGGACTCTTGTTCTGTATGAAACCCCGCCATTTGAAGAAAACCTAGAACTACAGCTGGTTTCTACTGTGCTCTTCTGGTTCTGGTTAGGTGTGAGCAGTCCAGGAAT